>NW_007726436.1:458993-460463 GCF_000696425.1 Galeopterus variegatus
ACTTGAATCCTGAAGGCTGTGGGGAGCCACTGAAGGTCTCTGAGAGGGAGGTGGTATAGGCCAGGTGGAATTTTGGAGAGATTTATCTAGACTGGCCCCTGGTTTGTATTCTAGCACTGTTCTACGGAGAGTTCAGATCACAAAACCCCAGGCACCTAGTCTGGGCAGCAGTGCACAGTAGTTGCACAAATGCACTTAGAATACCTGAGGCAACAAGGTCCGTGGATTTGCCTCTGCTTCCTCGCTGATCTTCCTCGCTGATCTTGCCTGTCCCCTCTACCACCAGCCTCCAGCCCCCTGGACCCTTGAACCTCAAGCTTGCCACATTCCTTCCAGCCTCCAGAGCTCCTCACTTGCCTAGTCTCCTGCCTGGAGACTGCTGGGATCCTCGCAGGCCCCTCCTTTGCACCAGTCTCACAGCATCTAAAGCTGTGACTACAGCATCTAAAGCTCCTGGCTGGGCCTGGAACCTGCATTACCCTGGTTGATTGTCTTCACAGCCCTAGACACTGCCTTACACTACATCCTGCTATTGCTTTCTTGCTTCTTGTTGGTGTCCCTCACTTGACTGCAAGCCCCACGTGGGCAAGGACTTTGTCCCCAGTGCCTAGCACTCAGTAGGGCTCAGCAACTATTTGTTGAGTGGATGAGTGACAGATGGATGAGACATTGGGTTTAAAGAGTCCAGTATGAGCCAGACCATGCTCTCCAGCCTCATACATGTTCCCCAGGGGAGGTTCTAGGAGGGGTGGGGCAGTGCCTCTCATCCCAGTGTGTGCCTCTGCATGTGACTCTTTCTTGGCCACCCATCACTGGATGTGGCTCTGGACTTTGCAAGGTGATGAAAGGCAGTGAAGAGAGAAGTCATGGCCTGGGGAGTTGGTGTCCGCTGCACAGTACTGGCTTGGAGGAAGGGGCCCAATTTCAGCCCCACCTTGTCCTCGGGCTGGACTCAGGCCCAGGAGATGGAATCATTCCCACTCCCGGTCAGGAGTTCCACCTTGCCGAAGAGGGTGGGAGACTGACAGCAGATCCTCTCAAAGAGGAGAGACTCTGTCAAACTGAAGATGCCTTTGAGAGACCCTTAGAGTCCCCCCAGCCTCCTCAGCCCACCCCTCATGTGATTCATGAGGAAACTGAGGCTCAGTGAGGTCCAGATCACAGAGGTCTTGAGTGACAGAAAAAAAACCAACAACTCAAATTCCCTGACTTTCAGATCAATATTAAGCCCTTTCCCCAAAAAGATACTCATTCATTCATTCATTCATTCACTCAATATTTTTTGAGAATCTGCTCCATGCCAGTTTCTATTATAAGTTCTGTAGCTACCAGAGGGCACAAAATAAAACATCTGCCCTTGTAGGGCTTCCAGTCTGGTAGGAGGGAATGTTTAAGTATAAAATACAACATCAGGCAGTGCATGTCCCCTTCAGAGTGTTCTGCTGGCAGTGGTGATGTGAGCCCTCTCCA
>NW_007726436.1:461093-462454 GCF_000696425.1 Galeopterus variegatus
TCAGGCAGTGCATGTCCCCTTCAGAGTGTTCTGCTGGCAGTGGTGATGTGAGCCCTCTCCACAACTATGATCATTCAGTCTTTGGTTGGTTGTCCAAAGACCAAAGGTGAGCCCATCCTGGAGGTCTGGGGGTGAAGGGGAGGGAGAAATGGGCCCAGGGAGCCTTCTGAGCCCAGGAGTTTGGCTTCCCACTTGAGTGGTGAGCAGGATTCAGTCCTCTCCCTAGGGCAGGTGGGCCCCTTTCCAGCAGGGGGGTATCAGACAGCCCCATGGCCTCAGGGCTCCTGGCCCTTGATGTCACCCCTCTCTCTTTCTGTCTCCTCAGCTGTGTGCCAGCCACCGTGCCAGAACCGAGGATCCTGCAGTCGGCCCCAGCTTTGTGTCTGCCGCTCTGGCTTTCGTGGAGCCCGCTGCGAGGAGGTCATTCCTGAGGAGGAGTTCGACCCTCAAAACTCCAGGCTGGCATCCCGACGCTGGGCCGAGGGTTCACCCAACCTACGCAGAAGCAGCTCGGCCAGAGAAAGCCCCATGGCCAGAACACAGCCACCAGCACCACAGCTGCCTCCAGCCGGGTAAGTCCCCTCCTCAGCACGACCTCCAGGTCCTGGGCTCCATCTCTGTCTGGAGGGTCTTCTTCCTTGGGAACATCTGGTGAAGACCTTGGTGGAGAAGGCCAGAGTCGTTCTTCATCCCTCCTCCGCACCCTCCTCCCCTTTCCCTGCCCCCCCCAGAGGTGTGAGCAGGAGAGCAGGTGTTGGGCTCAGTATGGGCTTGGCAGGGCCGGGGTGGAGAGCGGAGGGGGACGTGAAGTCTTCACTGTCTAGTACCTGGGAGAAGGCTGAGGAGGGCACATCCCTGGAAGCAGGGGCTCTTGGTTTGAATCCTGGCTTTGCCACTTCCTACATGGGTGAACCTGGACGAGCTACTAACCTTTCTGTCCCTTGACTCCTCATCAGTAAGGTGGGGACAATGATAATACCTATGTCGTGAAATTGTTGTAAGGGTTAAATTAGTTAATATAAGGAAAGTGCTTAGAACAGTGCCTGGCATTTATGTAAGCTCTTTATAAATTCTCCTCCCTACCCTTTCCCTTCCCCTCCTCTTCCTCCTGTGGTCTCTTCGATGCAGGAAGGATTCCTCTGCCAGAAAAAGCCCCTTCAGTTCACTCGCCAACCAGCTTTGACCTCTGTCCTTAGAGGGGAAGAAAAGGAGCCTGTAGGGAGGGGGGTAGAATAAACAGAGGACAAGGGGAGTGTCCGTGGGCAGGATTCCTTGGCCTGCTTGCCAGCCAACCTGGCTAGACTTTTTCTAACTCTGGACAGGAAATCTGAACTTTATAAACTGGTCCATTTCTAGGGGGC
>NW_007726436.1:462992-465988 GCF_000696425.1 Galeopterus variegatus
AATCTGAACTTTATAAACTGGTCCATTTCTAGGGGGCTATGTTTTCCTTTTGGTTTTTCAGGTTAGTTTTTCCATTAGCTCTCTACTTAGGAAGTTCTTTCTGAAATGTTGCAACCTTGTCTTGCTGAACTAAGAGGAAAAGGGATTTGCCCTCTCAGAGGCCGGGAGAACCAGGGAGAGGAGGCTGACCTTGAGGTCAGGTACCCAGCAGGAAAGATCAGGAGAGACCAGCTGAATTGGGGGGAGAGAAAGGAAAGATTGAGGTTACCCAGCAAATCTGAAAAGAGGCGATGCCAGGGAGACCAGGGTCTTGATCAGATGGGGTTCTAGATCCCTGAGAACCCAAGCAGAGAGTTTCTGAGGGCAGCTAGGAGCAGGAAGAAAGAAAAAATGGACTCATGTCTAGGCCTAGAGAGCTCCAAGGTCAAAACCAGAAGAGCCAAATCTTGGAGTGAAGCTCTGAGGATGCTGGGGAAGAAACAAGGAGCAGAGCGAAGGGGCCAGGCGAACAACACAGAGGGCCTGGGCTTGGCTGTGAGCAGGGGGCAGGGCCTGTGACTTATTCTGATTGGTCCTGACTGGGGTTCAAGCAGGTGGGCCTGGTATGAAGGCACCTGGAGGAATACCAGAGGCTCCAGCCTGGGGGCCTGTCAGGGGCAGGGTGGGCACAGTCCTTCCATCTGGGCTTTCCCCCGGCAAGTCTCTTTTGGCTTGTGGGATTCATTCATTTATAATGCATTTATCCATGTGTGTTTGTGTTGCTTGGCCATCGCACACTTGAGTCAGGGCTGTGGGACATTGCCTGCCCCATCTTCCAACCTACCCGACTCTTCCCCATTCTTCAAGGTCCAATCCCACTTCTTCCAAAAAGCCTCCTCCAATCACATCCACAGAGCTCTCTGACCCCTGCAGCACTAACTCAATGGCACTCATCCATGTGGGGCTGTGCCCTGCACCTGGTCTCAGGCTGTGTAGCCTGCACCCAGCAAGGCAGCAACTCCATCTTGCACTTTAGGTTTCCCAATAGATCTTCCCACAATGCCTTGCTAATAGGAAGTGCTGTCTGTATTTGCTCTCTGACACGTGGTCCAAAATATAGAATTAGCCTCACAAAAGGGCCCTCTTGGTGTTGAACCCTAACCTTGTACCTGGTACCAAGGGCACCATCCCATGTTCTGCTCAGAGGCAGGGGGAGACGAGCTCCCTACTGATCCACATGGGAGGCATTCCATGCTTTCCTGATGTAGTGATTTCAGCTCTGCCTTGGGATGGTCTGTTCATTTGCTCCCTGAACCAGGAGCTCCATGAGAGCAGGGAATGTGTCCTGCTTGTTCATGAATGTGTCCCTGGTAACTAACACTGCATCTGGCACACTGTAGGTGCTCAATTAACATCAGCGGAATGAATAAATGAGTCAGGCTCGATGCTGGGGAGAGGAGGAGGATGAGTGATGTGAGCCTTCAATCCTCCAGTGATGGTTTCCTGGTATAACAAGCAGTGAAGGGCCAAGGCCTTGAGTGAGGTCTCTGGCCCATTGTGGATCATCCTCTTTGACTTTCACAGGCTCCCTGGCCAGCGGCTACTGTGATATTCTTAATGACTGCAGCCTTCAGGCCAGCCCAGTCTCTCTCTGCCCTGGCGCTTCAATGCCATGAAATCTGGGAAAGTCCGAGCACCCTGCTGTCAGCTCAGTTGTCAGCCCAGCTGTGTTTTGCTTTGGGAGGCCAAATCCCACTTGCCTGGTGGTGTCAGACATTTCCTGTGACCTTGGCCAGGTTTCTCAAGCAGCAACTGGCCTCCCTCCTGGTAGTAACTTGGACAGGCCCTGTGTGTCCAGACAGAGGCAGTGACATGACACAGAGGGAGTAGGGGGTGAAGCAAGATATCTGCAGAGGGGAGACACTGCAGGGATTGATGATGGTCAGAGACCCCCTTCAGGCAAACACTAGGCAGAGGCCAAGAGACTTCTGTCCCAAAGGAAGACCAGAGGGAGGGACCAGGAGAGGCAGTAGGCAGGACACCCTACAGAGGGCGGGATTGATTGGATTGATGTTGTCCAGCTGTGGCCTGGGCTGGCTGCAGGAGCCTGGAAAATCCCCCTTCCCCAAGGCTGGCCAGAGGGCCTGCCTAACCTGGGAGTGAGAACACTAGGGAAGAGCCCTGAGTGTTGGGGAGGGGGCTGATTATAAGATCCTGGGGCCAGCAGGCATTGGAAAACAGTGATTTCGACTGGTGCTTCTCAAACTGTAACCAGTGTCACCTGGGACTTGTCAACATTCAGTTTCTCACTCAGTGGGTTTGGGGTAAGTAGCTCTAATGTGGTCCCAGCTGATGCCAGTGCTGCTGGTCCATGGAGCCCATCTTGAGTAGCAAAGTTTAGAGCCTGGGCTTTGGATTCAGATAATCTTGGTTTCCAGTTCTGGATTTACCACTCACCAGCTGTGTGACATTAGGCATTTGTCCTAACCTCTCTGAGTCAATAGTCTTCACCTGATAAGATTACAGGGAGGATTAAATGAGATCCTGTGAGCACTTAGTGCAAGTTAGTATTTAATAGAAGGTAGGCATCAGTGGGCAGGTTCTCTTTGTCACAAGGACTTGGGTGGATGGGAGGAGGTGGCAAAGAGCAGACAGATAAAACTGGGGTGCATGTGTGGGTGCATGCATGTGTATGCGTGTCTGTATGTGCACATTTGTGCATTGAGACCTATTCTGGGAGAAGTCTGAGTCCAGGCTCAGCCTCAAGGGAGGTGTGACTAGCAGATCCACTAGTGGCTTCGGCTGGCTTGGGGTATGGCCATTCCACTAGGACCATTGTTGCCAGCCCTATAGGAGAGGGGGCTGAGGGGCAGTGTCAAGAATGAGAAGGATGTCCTGTGGGTTTGCTCCTTAGCCAGACCTGAGGACCTAGAGGCTGAACCCTGGCAACTCCTAAGTAGGCTTAGTCAATATGTGAGCAACCATGGGCCTGGAGGACAGTGCTGAGCAGGGCAAGT
>NW_007726436.1:466765-502515 GCF_000696425.1 Galeopterus variegatus
TTCTTTCTTTTTTTTTTTTTTTTTCTTTTTCCTTTTTGTCTTTTTTCGTGACCAGTAACGGGATTGCAACCCTCGGTGTTGCGCCCACACCGCGCTCAACCAGTGAGCGGACCAGTCTGTATATGGGATCCGAACCCTCAGTGGGAGCGCAGCCGCGCTCCCAAGCACCGCACTCTACCGAGTGCGCCACCGGGCCGGCCCCCTTTTGCCATTTAACGTAACATATTCAAAGGCCTAACACCAAGGGATGAAGATCATGGGGGCCAACCACACCTACCCACTGCAGCCCATCCCAGCTGGAACCCTCTGCTCAAAGTGTAACAGCTCCCTCTTTTAACGGGCTTGCCACAAGGGCAGCCATACATGATCTGGCTCCCCAAACCTTTCTGACATCTCCAACATCAACCCTCACCACTCACTCCCCCATATGCCCTGCTTCTACCACACCAGCCAACCGCTTTTCTCTCAAATGTGCTAGAGATGCTCCCACCTCAGGGCCTTTGCACTTGCTGTCCCCCTCCTTGGAACACTATATTAGTTTCTTAGGGCTGCCATAACCAATTAGCACAAATTGGGTGGCTTCAAACAACAGAAGTTTATTCTCTCACAGTTCTGCAGGCCAGAAGTCCAAAGTCAAGGTATTGGTAAGGTTGGTTCTTTCTGGAGGCTACCAGGGAGAATCTGTTCTATGTCACTCTGCCTCAGAGCAGGCCCCCAGCATCATCCAGCCATCCCCCCACCACACTGCCATCTCCACCAGAGGGCCTCTTGGCACTTCCCCATGACATGTGACCTTTAACCTGCTGTTGCTGAGAGTGAGCCTGCAGGTTTCCCACAGGAGGGCCACCTTCTTCTACCCCTGGCCTTGCCCAGGTCTGGGGGTTGGGGAAACTCTGCTCTCCAGTGGGTGTTTTTTAAATCTGGGGGAGCAGAGTGACCTCTCAGTAGATCATTGCACCAGGAGCCACTACAGGGGAGACTCAGGCATCCCTTCTTGGTGGCAAAGGGTCCAGGAAAGGCAGCAATCCCTGGCAAGGGATTTTCCTAGAACACTGAGGACCCAGAATCAGAAACTAGGTCCCTGGGGAAAGGGCAGCTTAGAGCAGACCTCCCAATTGGGCAACTTGTAAATTGTGTCCCCTTCATCCAACACCAGTAGCAAGGGAGTGGAGCAGGGAGAATACAGACAAGACTTCCTGCAGGGCTGCTGTGGACGAGTCTCCTGATGATGCTATGAACCTAGAGCCAGGGTTTGGCTTCGCTGGCAGGAAGGAGGCCCCGTGGTGCTGGCATGTGGGAGCGCAGATGGGTTCCTGGCTCGGGCAGTGCTGGGCCCCTGTGGATGGGAGTCTGGTTGTTGGCATGAAAGCACCAGGAGACAGCTCAGTGTGTGTGTTGCGGCAATGTGGGCTTTGGTGTTAGGCAGAATTTAAACCCTGTGCCCTCATAAACTACAGTCATCCCTTGGTATCTGCAGGAGATTGGTTCCCAGACACCCTGCAAATACCAAAACCTATGGATGCTCAAGTCCTTGATATAAAACAGTGTAGTATTTGCATATAACTTATGGACATCCTCCTGTGTACTTTAAATCATCTCTAGATTACTCATAATACTTAGCACAATGTAAATACTATGTAAATAGTTGTTATACTGTATTTTAAATTTTTGTATTATTTTTATTATTGTATTGTTATTTTTTATTGTTTTGAGTTTGTTTTTTTTTAAAAAATATTTTCAACCCGTGGTTGGTTGAATCTATGGATGCAGAACTCACAGATATGGAGGGCTGACTAGATTTATTCATGCCACTTTACCTCCCTGAAACTCAGTTTCTTCAACTCTGACAAGGAAAAACTAATGCTCTAAAAAATATTTTCAACCCGTGGTTGGTTGAATCTATGGATGCAGAACTCACAGATATGGAGGGCTGACTAGATTTATGCATGCCACTTTACCTCCCTGAAACTCAGTTTCTTCAACTCTGACAAGGAAAAACTAATGCTCATTTCATGGGGTAGCTGGGAGAATTTACTGAAATAATGTAGAGTGATGAGTGGGGTGTCTGGTACACAGTAGGTCCAATGAATGCTAAATTTCTACCTGCCTACTCCACCTGCCTGTGACAAACCAGTGTGGAACACCTCATTTGCCAGGACAAGTTTTTCTCCACCGCACTGTCTGGGCTTATAGACAGGGAAACTGAGGCAGGATGAAGGTTGGTGGCTAGGTTTTTGGCCTATCCTGGGAACCCAGGAGATCCTGACTCTGGGCCAGTCTGAGGGCTTGCCCTGGCCCTCTGAGCTTGGCTCCTGCTCCAGCCACCTCCTGCCCACTCCCTTCCTCCCCTCTGGGCTTTAGTGTGCTGCTGCGTGCCTGCTGTTTGCTCCTGTGGGCAACATGGCCCCTTGTTTGTCTTTCTTCCTCCTCGTTCATGTCCTTCAGACCCAAGATCATTCTCTGATTCACCTGGGACATTGTGAGACCAACTTGTGCTCAGAGATCTTAGGAAAATACTTTGCCCTCCCTGGGCCTCGGTCTCCACGTTTGTAAATCAGGAAGACAGAGTGGATCTTCCCTAAGCTCAAGTGCTAATGGTCGCAGATTCTGGCCTCTGGATTGGCCGTTTTCTGTCCCTGATGGTGCAGTGCTCTTACTTCCCTTTTGTCCATTTCCAAGGTCGTGACAAGAACATGTGAGCCGTTCACCAGGGCAGACCTTAGCTGTCCCTGACAGTATGCCCTCCAGTCCTCCTTGGCAAGGCTGCAGTGGGCTTAAGCAGCCTGCATCTTTTATGCTGTGACATCCCTTTCCTCACAGAGTGGTGTCTTCCTGCTGGGTTGACTCAACCTTATAATCTTTTGGGGGCCACCAAAGGTTGAGTGCCTTCTCTCCCTTTCTTTTCTTTTTCCTTTCTTTTGCCTTTTTTTCTCTTTCCTGACTTGTTTATATAACTCTGAGTCCCAGCCTTACCCCCTGGGGTTTTCTGGAATTACCCAACCCTTAGGACCTTGAAAACATTATTTTGAGTAGATTCAATTTTGCTTCCAATCTGGGCCACTAACTAGCCTGTGACCTTGGGCAAACCACATAACTTCACCAAGCATTAATGTCCCTATCTGTAAAATGGGAAGGATAATTATTGCTTTGAGAACTGTAACATACCTTGCAAATGCTTGTTATTGTTATTTAGCAGTCCTGACAGTGGGGCAGGGTATTTGCTTATGCCTCATATATGTACATGGGTCACTTTTAGGAGGAAGCTCTCAATGAGGCCCTCCCTGACCACCTTTTTAGATTTTAACCTTGGGGTTAACCTTTGCTGTTGGACACAACAAAAGGAGTTGTCCTTCACATCATAGTCTTCATGACAGGGACCCCAAGAGTTGTGCAGTGCACAACCTGTGCAGCTGTATGTGGTGACCCTGGACCTGGCTTCCTCCCAGGAGGGAGGTGTGTCCCATTTCCCCATTATTTGATATTATCAGCTCCCAACTTCAAGTCCGTTCATGTCACTCACTTTTTATTTCCACAGCACTTTTTATTTTCCACTTTCTAATATAGCATATGATTTATTTATTGTGTTTGTTTATCATCTGTTTTTCTCCATCTTCTATGTGAACTCCTCAAGTGCAGGGATCTTTGTTTTGTTCACTGACATATCCCAAGCTCCTAGAACAGTGCCCAGCATATAATAGGCCTTCAATAAATAAATATCTACTGAATGGACATCCCCATCCCAATGCATCTTCTGTTGCTGCCTGCAGCAAAGAGAAATGGTCTCAGGTCTATTCCCTTCAGAGCTGATACTCAGCCCATCCCCTGGCATGTCATTGATGAGGAAGGGGCACTCCCAACAGTGGGCACTGGCCCACTCTATGCCCTTGGCCTGAGGGATCTGAAGCCAGCACAAGCTGAGGGCAATGCTTCTCTCCTGAGGATGGCTAGAGCATAGCAAGAGCAGGCTTAGCAGACCTTAACGAGTGCCAGGAGTCTGGTAAGGGGGCTGTGGTGGATTTAAAGGGCTGTCCTTCCAGTTCCTTCCATCTCTTTGCCCATGAACCCCCTTCTGTGGGGCTGTGGGTTTGGAAGAGGGCAGGCTTAGAGGAGGATGCTCTCTGTCCAGCCAGATCAAATGGAAAGTTTTATTTTCACAAGTCTTGAAGTTGCAGAAGCTCTGCTACTGCTTTTAGAGGAGAATGGAGAAGAGATCTTCATCTTGGCTGAGAACTTCCTTCACCACCCACACCCCTTCTCCTTGCTGCTTGCAGGGTTGGTTCTAGGAGTGTAGATGGATCACGTAAAGGTTTGTGGAAGGTCCCTTGGCACTCAACCCCTGTCAGCTGCAATGCAACCCTGCCCATCAGAAACTGCTTAAAGTGACCAGATGGGTCTGAAGCACTCGCTTAAAGCCAGGTAGAGGAGGGAGGAAGGCTGTTCTGCATTGGAGCTTTCAGCTGCTGGACACAACACCAGGGGCTGTCCTTCATCCTACAGTCTCTGTGACAGGTACCCCGAGAGTTGTGCAGTACACAGCCTGTGCTGCTGTATGTGGTGACCCTAGACCTGACTTCTTTCCTGGACAGAGACAGATGTCTTCCATTTCCCCCACAAAGCATGTTGCTTCAAGGCAGTCCTCTCCAGCTGGGTATGACTATTGAGGTTCTTTCTAGGTTCCTCTGAAAGGGGAGTGGACCTCTAAGGCTTTGTTGTGTTAGTGTGCATCTCCCTAATCCACACAAATAGCCTGAGACTATTGGAATTTATGCCCTGGGCAGGGTCGTGACTGGCCTTAGGATGCACTTGGGTGAATTATAGAAAGATACCAGCTCTGAGCAGAAGTAGCCCAGGGCATGCAGTCTGGCTGTGCTTTGACCCTGGGCCTAGGGGCCCTGGGAGAGGCTGTGAGGAAGGAGGGGGCCAGTGTGCCTTCCTTCTCTCCACGTGGCAGAGCCAGCAAGCTTTCTTCTGCCACCTCGGCTCTGTGCACGTGCCTCTGGGTCGGTGAGGATGCTGAGCTCAGGCCTCTGAGTGCTCAGGGGACATGGGGGCCCAAGGCCTCCTAACACCCCCTCCTGTTCCCCACATAGGGCAACTGGGCAGATTCAAGGGAAACATTGTCTGCTTCCCGCACACTTCCTCTTACCCTCCCTCTCTCCTATTTAAGCTTGAAGGTACATCTGGCCTGAGGTGGCCTCCAAATCTGCTATGAAGATGAAGTGATTCCCTTTTCCAGGATTTACCCAAAGTTGAGGGTTATCAGGACCCCTCTCTAGGTTTGGTTCCAGAAAACAACTCCTCCCAGCCCAGCCCAGCCCCAGACCTAGCCATTCGCAAATCCCTGAGGTCTGAGCTGTTCTCCTCCTGTCTTCTCACAGCCTGCAGCTCAGTAATGGAGGAGGCTCTGGGTTATCTTCCTCTTCTAACTCTCTTTCTCAGTCATCATCACCAGTAGGATTTACCACACCCCTGCTATGTTTCAGACATCATGCTAGATATTCTTCTCTCCTCTTTCCCCTCTCTGGTGTCCCCACATCAAAGTCAGCAGCTCAGTGACATGCAGGAAGTAGATATTGCACAAATATCTTTTGGCCGGTTGTGCTGTGTCCAACTGATGGAGTGTAAATGCAGTGAGGGGCAGCTGCACCTGCCTCTGGGATGCGGCAACACCCAGGAGCAGAGGGGCAGGGAGATTCCCCAGTGCTCCCCACAGCCTCAGTGGTGTGATCAGAGTCACGGTTACAGTGGTAGATGTTTGGGTTAGGATTGGGTAGGATTGGTGTTGTGGTTAGGGTGACATTCTATTTAACAACAAGGTGGTGATTAGGGTACGATTAGAGGTATAACTTCAGTGTGGCATTAGTGTGAGGTTTTAACGTTAGGGTTGTGGGGTTTTTTTGAGTGTATGTGGTGGTTGTTTTAACCTATATTTATATAACATTATTAAGTAAGCAGGCACCACCTAATCTGTTACTGAGGACAGTACGGCACAGTGGTCATGAGTCAGACAGACCTCAGCTTCATCGGATTCTGTTGCTCATCAGTCGTATGATGATACGTGAGTTTTTTTTTTTTCACCTCCCTGAGTCTCAGCGTAAAATAATGATGATAATACTGGCTGCACGGGACTGTGGTCAGAATCAAATAAAGGAATATGGATAAAGCAGGAGTCACATAGTTACGTGCTCAATACTTGATAGCTAGTACTTTTTCTTATCTGGATCGGTCAAAGTTCCAGCAGCAAAGAGATGGCACACCCACTGGGGACAGTTTAGTAAAGGGTCCATTTACAAAGACATGGACAGGGTTAGAGGAAAATAACTAAGGATGGTGGAGTCTCCTGGGCTAGCTACGTAGGAAAGCCCTCAAGCCTCCAGGTGCAAAGAGGCAAAGGACCAGCGATTACTGAAACCCAGGGTAGCTACAGCTATGGAAGAGGGCCACCGACAGGGCTGTGGCCTCTGGTAGAGGAACACCTCCACTGCTCCCTGCAGTGCCTGTTGGGAGGATCAGTACCTCAACTCACTCTCTTCCTGCCCTCTTATCACTTTCTGGGGGTCCCCATTGACCGAACCAGAGGCAAAGAAAGAGGGTGAAGGAGCCTTCCAAGACCCAAGGTGGATTGGAAAGGGGTAGACAGGGGGGTCTGGAGGGGCAAATGGAAAATGTCCAATACATTTACCAGTCCTCATAATGACTCTGTGAGGAGGGTATTCCTCTCACCCCCACTCCACAATGAGGAAACTGAGGATAAGGGCAATTGCAACCCAGCTCTGCTCCAGTCTGGAACATGCTCTTACCTCCCTTTTGCCAAACAGCCTCTAGAGCAGGTGAGTACAGCCAAGGGCAGGATGTCTGCTTGGCTTGGGAGCTGCAAGGACTGGGTTCAGGCAAGGCGTCCAATGCCTTTCCAGAAAACTGAAGCAGCCATGAGAGCCTGGAGCAGCATTCCCTGCAGCTGTGTGGGGAGCTTGTCGGCCTCATTAAAACATGAATGTTTGCAGTTTCTAGCACTGGACTTCAAAAAAGCAGTAACAACAAACAGTTCAAGCTTGAGGCTATACTCTAGAGTTCGGATGACTTAAATCTGCTAGGATTTTTTTTTTAAAGCAAAAGGTTAGGGAGTGATGAAGCAAAAAGGGAAGACAGTCAAAGCTCATTCTCAGATGCCCCAGAGAAGCTTCGTTGCATCCGGCTGCGTTTTCCCAGAACTCTGGCTGTACAGTGCATGTCCCCCTCTGGGTGTGTGTGTGTGGGTGGGTGCGTGCGGATGGGGCGTGGGTGGAAGGCTGTGGAGAGAACATTCCTCAAAAGTCATAATGGAGATTTTTTAGGCCCTGTGAATTCTCCTTTTGGGCTCAAGGTTTTCAAATGTATATCAGGTTTCGCCCCTTGTCTGAGACATAAAGGAAGTTTCTGATTTATGGGTCCAGTAGTTTTTCCACTTACTCCATCTTTAAATCGGCCATCAGTTAATTAATTTACCACTGTCAGAAAAGACACTGTGAGCTTCCCAGGTGAAAATCACTTTAGCAAAGTAAGGTGGTATTATGATAACAGTAATGAAAAGGGACTCTGAAATGTATACTTGTTTCCACTTGTGGAACTAACTGAATCAGTGTCTCAGCAGTCCTCCTCGCCCAGTCACGGCACACAGACATGCACACACACACACACTCCAGCTCTGGAGAGGCATTAAAGGGGAAGATTTAAGTCGTGCAGTATAATTTCCCAGTAAAGGATTAGAAGGGAAAATGAGTTAAATGCAAAGTTATCTGATGACCGTGTTGGACGGCTGCTTAGGACCCAGAGGAGTGTGTATGTATTTCTGTCTGTCTGTCTGTCTGTTTGCAGATGACATAGTGAAGACCAGTAAATGATTTCCAATAATGAAATGTGAAAACACATAGTTCCTTTGTTAGACACATAGCTGTGGTTTTGTGTCCGTGATTCATTGTGGAAGTGAGTAGCTACAACAGGCATTCTGTGGGTTTTTTTTTTCTTCTTATTTCTCCTAAAAAAATATTTGTGAAAGGTCTAAAATTCAAGGAAGCTGAGTCCTTTTTGAAGAGAAAAATTCCCGTTCCTTGCAAAACAAAGATTACAAATCAAAACTTCTGGAACGACCACATTTCTGCTTCCAGTGGGTCGCCTACACTGCATTTTCCTTCTGGAGACTCAGCGCCTGACCACTACCCAATGTGTCCACCCACGTGTGCCTGGCCGAGGGTGAGGGGTGGCCTCAGAGGGAGTCTGGTACTTTGGGGAGTCTGGTACTGTGGGGGGAGGCAGTCTCCTATGGAGACCCCAGCTAGGCCACACCTTTCCAGGGCCTCTTCCTTTGGGAAAAATTGATTCCACATTTCTTTTTTGACATTCTTGGATAGAGGTCAGAGGCACTACAGAATGCAGTAGTGTGTGAGGGAGGAACTGTGAAACAACTTATGTCTTATAGTTTGATAGGACTGGGTTCAAATCTCAGCTCTACCACTTAACAGCTGTGCTGCCTAGAGCAAGTGATTTAACCTTGTGAGCCTCAGTTTTTTCATCTGTTGGACGGGATGACCATCACTACCTTATAGAATTGTCAGGAAAATTTACTAATACGTGTAATGCATCTGGCACCTTTTAGGTCTTCTACAAATAACACCCACTCTTATTTGTCCCTTGACTCTGGAGTTACCTGAGCCTTTTGTTTACATCAGAAAAGCAGCATCAGTAACTAGAAACTCTGAGAGTTTGCCCAGAGCACTTGATGGCAGTTCTGGCCCTGGTGAGGTTTTCTGTCATAGTCGAGGGTGAGCAACAGGGTGGGGAATGTCACCCACCAAAGGCAGACAGAGCTCAGGCCTGGAGACCTCACGCCAGCACTTCCTTGCTGGCAGTGACCCTGGGTGGGTTAACAGCCTCTCTGTGCCTCAGTTTTCTCTTCTGTGAATTGTAGACAGGGTGGGGAATGTCACCCACCAAAGGCAGACAGAGCTCAGGCCTGGAGACCTCACGCCAGCACTTCCTTGCTGCCAGTGACCCTGGGTGGGTTAACAGCCTCTCTGTGCCTCAGTTTTCTCTTCTGTGAATTGTAGGGTGATAGTCCCTATATCATAGGGTTGTTGTACTAATAAAGTAAGGCTGCAAATGTGAATGACCTAGAAAAAATAAAAAAATAAAAGGCCTCAGCAGGTATCTGGCACTTAACGGGTTGATAGCTTTTGGCTGCTATATCATTGAATGAAGACTTCATATTCGGGTCCTAGTTCACATAGAAATCTCCTTTTGTTTATGGCCCTGGAAGAGCAGGCAGGGAAGGCTGGCTGCAGGCTGTCAAGACTTTGGCTAGGCCCTGAGGAGTGTGTCCTTAACCCAGGCCCCCATCTGCCTTTGTCTACAGTGGGCTTGTCCAGGCAGGCCCAGGATGGGGTAAACTCATCTGAAGTCACAGGTTTGTGTTTGCCGTCCAGTAGGCCAGGCCTGCTAAGCTCTGTGTATGTGCATGGGGAGTCTGGGGGTGGGCATGATGGAGGGTGGAGGGGTCCCAAAGACCATGAGCTAGGGACTTATGGGTTCAGGAGGTGGGCATCTCATGACCAAGCTGGTGGTGGTGAGATGCCCACATACCGGCTTCTCTGCTGCTTTAGGAACTGGTCCTAGCTCAATCCTCTCAGCCTAAACATCTCTCATCTCCCTCCTCCACCTCCGCCTCTAATCTCCTATAGCTCTTGCTAGGTCCTATGGGCCCTGCCTTGTGTTTTCATTCCCTTTCCATGGCTTTAGCTCTCCAACCACTTGTGTTTTTCATATACTCCTTTGTGATTCATGTGACACCACCATGGCAGCTTGCAGTGAGAGTTCCACTGCAGTGATGGGAGAAGCACGATGAGCTTTAGAATCCCGGGTTTTGCCATTCATGGGACACATGAGCTTGGGCCAGCTACTTTCCTTCTCCACGCTGCAAATTTCCCATGGGTCATAGTGGGATGGTGAGACCAACCTCTCAGGTTGTTGTTGGGGAACTTTATAAGATGATAGATGTTTGGCGCCTGGTGCTCAGTCCGTGTTCAGTAAGTGTAGCTTTACTTGATCAAGGTGGGTTGTGTGGGGAGTACTGTGGCTTCCAGAGACTCCACTGCCTCACCCCAAACACCTCCCTTGGAATAACAGACACCCCAGAGGGGACACTGCTGCACAAGTCTCATTACTCTGATCTCTGCCCCTCTGCACAGCTACCTTCCTGTCCTTGGACTTGGGAGGAGTAATCCCCCTTCAGCATGAGCAGATGTCCTGTTCCAAGAGCCATTCGTGGGACATGTGAGCTTGGACCAGCTGCTTTCCTTCTCCATGCTGGGAGGCCCAGGCCTTGATCTAGTCTCCAGCAGCACATCAGCACACCCCTTTTGTCCTTCAGTTCAACACCCCAAGAAATCTGCCCCCACAGCAACCTGTGCTAAGAGAGGGCCCCTGCAATGAGCACCCATAGCTGTATCCCCCATGAAACATTCCAAGTGATAAACCAGGAGTAAATCATCTTCACCTGTGTGAATCCCAAACTCCCTGATGATCCCTCTGCTTTTCATTCTATGTGTGTTCTGGACGGATTTTTTAGGCCAGTTGGAAGAAAAGATGCTTAAAAGAAGAATAACCTCTGAGTCAGGCAACTGACAAGGATTTTGTTCAGGCTCAGGCTTCCTTCCTTCTTTCCTTCTCTCTCTTCCTCCCTCCCCTCCCTCTCTTCCTCACTTCCTTTCTCCCTCCCTCCCTTCCAGGCACAAGGAGTACTGGATGACTTGGACTGGTGCCTTGCCTTTAAGAGTTCAAATCTAGCCATTTGACATGCACATGTGGCTAAAGCACACCCAGCCCATGGGGAGGCTTTTGTGAGTGCTCTAGGAGACAGGGAGGGGATCATCCCCAGCAGTGTGGGCAATAGGTGAGGTAGGGGGCCTCCAGGGAGGAGTTTTCTATGACCACTTAAGCGACCATTTCTAACCTTGTTTCTTCTTGGTAAAAACATCTTCTTCAAGGCTTCCTTTTTATGCATGAGGTCCACAGGGTGAGGTCTTCTATAGCTCAGTCCCAAAGTATGGTTCCCAAACAGGAATACAGTGTAGAGGTTTAGAGTACAAGCTCTGGAACCAGAATATCTGCAGGATACCTATGTTTGACTCAAAGCTCTGTTAGCCATTGGCTGTGTGACCTTAGGCAAGCTTCTCTGTGCCTCACTGTAAAATGGGGATAATAACAGTACCTACTTCCTAAATGCAAGGATGATTAAATGAATTAATACATGCAAAGTGCTCAGCACAGTGCCTGGCCCATAATAAGCGTGATGTAGCTATTTGCTATCACTATTACCGTCCTTGGCCCCTCCTGTTTTCCTCTTAACCAGACAGGCCTCATTCCCCCTGAACACCACTGTGAGCACATTCCTGGATTTGTCCCTCTGTGCTCAAGGTTCTCTTTGCCCTTCCCACACCTTCCTTCAGTTCACATCTCACAACCTCTGGAAAGCTTTCCCTAGCCATCCAGAGCTCAGGCTGCACCTGCCTGGGGAGGCCTGGTGCATTTTGGCTGGACAGCTTACCTGGCCATGAGACTCCTGGCCCCCTTTTCCACTCTTGGATTGTTATGAAACGCTCATGTGCAGGGTTTTGTCCTTGGGCTGCTGTGTATGGGTGTGCACACTGTGCCCTGAACAAAAGTGCTGGACAGGTGATGATGGGGGCTAAAATCTGGCCTGTGTTCTGTTCACCCAGACCCGGCACTGTGCTACATCAGCCTGGTGGAAGTGGGGCAACTTCTGTAAACTGGCCACTGAGAGGGGCCCATTTTCTAATTCATATGAAGGTACCAGGTGTGCTACGTCTCCCCCTCCCCACACCTACCTGTTTGGATTTTAAGGTCTCCAGTGGGCAAGATATCCTCGAGTCCCATAGTTCCTGATGGGACTGTGCACATTACAAGGGGATCATCAGTGCCCCTTGGCAGTGACGTCTCCCCCTCCCCACACCTACCTGTTTGGATTTTAAGGTCTCCAGTGGGCAAGATATCCTCGAATCCCATAGTTCCTGATGGGACTGTGCACATTACAAGGGGATCATCAGTGCCCCTTGGCAGTGGTTGAATGATGAACTCATGAAGTCCAGGTTCCCCACAAGCTGACAAGTCTTCCTGGGGGACTGAGAGCCAAAGGCTGCAGACTGTCTGCTGGCCCCAGCTGACTGCAGAATGGGGCCCAGCCAGGGCAGGGGAGATGGCTCCAGTGAAGTGGAAGAGCTGAGAGAAGCCATGGAGAAATTTGAAGTCCAATGTTTTAGCGGCAGCCACTGTGTGTCCAGCGCTGTGATGACTCTATGAGGATATAAAGAGTCCCTTCCCCTCTGGCGGTCTGTGTCCCTGGCCAAGCCTCAGGCCTGTGGGTGGTCCTGCTGGGCCTAGAAGGAGGCAGAGGAGCTCATGGAGGGGCTCTTTGTCCTGATGAGGGGGAGAGGGCTATTACCCCAGCAGTCAGCCTAGGCAGCCCCTCAGACCACCTTCTCCTCCCACCTCTGCCCCTGAGGTGCCCAGGTGTGATCCCTGTGCCCAGGTAGCCTGCTCTGGCCCTCCTTCCCTGCTCCTTTGCCCTGCCAGGAGACAATGATGGGGATGCAGCATCTCAGGGGGCGAGGGCTTGGCAGTCTGGCAGCCTACAAGGCAGCTGCTTGGTGGAAAATGTTCCTAGTTGACCAAGGCCTGAGGGCTCCAGAGGGCAGAGGAGAAGGATGGAGGCTTGTAGTAGTCTCTGGACCCTTTGGGAATTGAGGCAGCATCTAGGTCAGGGCTGCTCTTGAGGTGGGGATCAGGCCTCAAGCAAGCGCTGGACATGCAGAGCTCCCCCTCCCCCCGCCTGCCTCTTATTTACCTGCCTAGATGCCGTGTTCGCTCCTGAGCTGGCTGGGATGCAAAGCAGGGTATGGTTCTGGTCAGGAGAGACTCCCCCAGGGTTCTGCCTCCTCCCCACCCCCCTTTTGGCAGGGGCATCCCCTGGGGTCTGTGTGCCAGAGCTCCAGTCCTCTCAGACCTGGGTGTGGCCACAAAAAGAGCTAGAGGCCCAGAGCCTTACAGCAGGGGGGATGTGACTCACAGGTGGCTGATGGGACTGAGTGGGGGCCTTGGGCTGACCAGTGAGGCCAAAGAGGTTGGGTGAGTGGTCACAGCAGGCACAGCAGCAGGAGTGATCTTGAGACCCTATGGGACACCTGGAAGAGTGCAGGCTCTCAGTCCTTTCAGGATGGGCGCCAGGGAGTGAGGGTCAGGTTTTGATGATCAGTGTGCCAGGTGGCAGATGGGTGCTGGTTCCCCTCCAGGCACGGCCATACTGAGTGTGCTGCCCCCACCGTATCTCTATTATAGATCCCTAGGGGTTCGGCGGCCAAGGGCCATCTGACCCTTGCTGGGTGTGAGGCCTGCCTGGCCAGCCAGGAGAGGAGCAGTGGAGCTCTGCAAAATGTTAACCTGTAGGGAGCTGGGCCTGCAGTCCCAGGAAGGAGCAGCCTCTGCGCCTTTGGCCAGAAGCGGAGGCAGAGTTCTGGGAATACCCTCCTCCCTTGGTGCTTTCTCCTTGTCCCCTTGCCCTCTGGCCACCTCCTCCCAGAAGCCTTCACAGCTATTAGTATGCCCCAGGCCCCCTCCTCCACCCTTCTTTATTCTCTCTTTACTCTTATTTTTCTCAAAGTGTTTAGGTGTCAGAGCACCTAGAAGTCATAAAGAATACCACGAACTATAAATATAGTGAATTCCATTAGAGCTGGGAACAGTTTTATTAGCAGAAACTATGATGATTGTCTGTGTGTGCCAAAAAAAACCAAAAAAACAAACAAAAAAAACCCAAAAAGCAAAAAACAACCTAGCTATAGGCACATGCACACGTTCATGAAAAGAGCAGACTGTCAAATGAAGTATGATGGGCTGTTGCCACATTTTTCCATTCATATTAATTTACTGCTTGTTCGTTTGTTTAATCATGCACTAGCAGACAAGTGGGAGCAGGCGCCGAAGGCTGAAAAGAATTCACGGAAGCAAAACTTAACACTGAGACCATTCTGTTCATTAACACATTTTCCCCCTTTAGATTGGGAAGCGTTAGCAGAATTACTGCCTCAGTCCTGCAGTGGAACTGTGAAGTGTGGCTCGCTTTGCACATGCTCCCAGGGTGATATCATCCCTCCCCCTTAACTCTGCAACCACCACCCCTACATTTGTGACCCCCACCCTGTGCCTCAAATGTGTCTACAGCCCCACAACTTTCCCCTGAGTTCTGCCTCTTGGGTGTTTCCATCTTAAGATCCACGTTGAGGTTCCAGAAATTTATCCTGTCCAAAACTGCGTTCATCATCCACTTCCTGGATCTCTCATGTTGAGATCTTGGTTCCTGGAACTCCTTCCACCCATAGGTCTGAGCCATATCTGGGAATTATGTATGTCTCTCCATCTTACATATCCCTTGAATCCATGCCTTCTTCTTGGTCCATTCCTTAGTCACCACTAGCCTAGACCACAGCCAAAGTCTTCCAGCTCGCCTCCAGCCTCCCTTCTCCGGTCCATGCACCTCCAGGTAGTCTTTCACCAGAATCAGAATCACTTAAGAATGTCCATCCCATTGTGTCCTAGACCTACTTGAAGACCATGAGTGTCTATGTAATATGTGGCACCCCCTGTGCCTCCTGACCTTTGCTGGGGTGCTGGTCCCCTTGTCCAACCTCCACTGGAGCTGAGAGGATAGAGAGTCTTTGCCATCATTGGGCTCTAGTGCCTGGCACTCACAAAGTGCTTCTTGAATGAGTGAAAAAGTGTGGGCTGTTCTTCGGATCATGTCGTTTCCCTGCTCCAGAATCTCCAGCGTCTCCCCCTTACCCATTTAATACAGCCTAGAAACCTCCCTCAGTATTTCAGGCCCTCCACCATATGAGCTCAAATGTATTCTTTAATCACTCAAAGCCTCAATGTCCTCATCTATAAAATGGTGATAAAGAAATGACAAATGGTGGGTGAATTTAGGATGAAGTTACTTGGTTTGGTAACCTGGCTTCTGTACTCAGGAGTTCTGCAAACTTCAGCAAGGTATAGAACCTTTATACCCTCTGTTTTCTCCACTATAAAAGGGAGATAATGAGTATCTAACTCTTAGGTAATGGAGAGGCCTGTGTGAGAGAATGCACGTGACATGCATCATTGGCACAAAGCCTGGCACAAAGTAAACGTGTATTAAATTGTAGCACCAGTTTATTCCCCAGCCACCCACTCCCCCACCCCCCACATGTATACATAACCACTGTTATTAATTTTCCAGAGTATCCTTCCAAGGTTGTTTTATGAATACACAAATAAATGCAACACGTACCCTTATTCTCTGTAGTTTTACACAAAAGTTTACATGCCCTACACCAGGAGTCAGCAAACTTCTTCCATAAAAGGCCAGATAGTAAATATTTTAGTCTTTCTATGACATACGGTTTCTGTAACTACTCAGCTGTGCCACTGGAGAGTAAAAACAGTCATGGACAATGAGAGTGGCTGTGTTCCAATTAAACTTTATTTATGGAAACTTAAATTTGAAGTTCATATCGTTGTCTCATGACATGAAATGTTATTCTTCTTTTGATTTTTTTTTCAGCATTTAAAAATGTAAAAACAATGGTTAGGTCACAGTCTGTACAGAAACATTTGGTGAGTGGGATTTGGGCTGTTGTTTTTTTCCTTTTCGATACTTGTCTATGTTGGAGAGCTTTCCTTATTGCTGTAAAGGAGAGGCTTCTTTCTCTTTCCAGGGCATATTACTCCATTTTGTGGATTGATCTTAGTTTGTTTAACCAATCCCCTACTAAGGGACACTTAAGTTGTTTCTAGTCTGTACAAAATATTTTGCTATTACAAAATAGTGCTGCTATTAACATTCTTGTTCATACATCATTTTGGACATTTACAAGTGTCTTAGGTCAGGTCTGCTAGAGATGGGACTCGTGTATGTGTGAGATTTACTGGAGGAGTCCTAAGGGAGACAGGAAGCAGAGTGGGAAAGTGGAGAGAGCCAAGAGAGGATGTGGTCCCAGGTAAATCACATTTTGATTGAGAATGGAGCTTACAAAGTTGTCCCACCTTGAGGCAAAGAGGCCAGGGCTTTTGAACTTCCATTTCGATCTGTCATTGGCTGCATGGTCATGGTGGTGAGAGGATCTGCTCAGGTAGTTCCCATCAGCCAAGAGCAGGACTCAGAAGTCACAGGTGTAAGCCTTTAGCCACCACACTGGCAGCTTCTGGGGGTGAACCAGCCAGGAAGGGGACCTGAGCAGGCAGCAGCAGCATCTCCCACAGCAAGTTTATCTGCAGGGTAGTCTTGGAGGTAGCACTGCAGGGTCCAGGCATAGATGCACTGTGATGTGGATAGACATTGCGAATTGCTCCCCATAAGGGTGGTAACAATTTACATCGCTCCCAGCAACATCTGACATTGCCTGTTTCTACAGTCTCACCAAATGAGTGCATAACTAAACTTTTGGATTTTTGCTAATTTGATGGATTAAAAAAAGCTACTTCAGAGTAGTTTTCATTTGCACAACTCTTATAAGGAGGAAGGTTGAGCATATTCTCCTGTGTTTAAGAGACATTTGTAATTTTTTTCTGTGAACTGTTTTTTCATGTCCTTTGCTGATTTTTCTTTTAGTGCTATTGGCCTCTGTCGTTTCTGTTTCTAGGAACTCTTTAGATATTGTGGAGAATCATCTTTTGTCTACGACATGAGTTGCACATATTTTCCCCATTTTGTCATTTGTTTTTATACTTTGTTTAAGGTGGTTTTGGCCCAGCAGAGGTATTTGGTCATAGAGTTGTTTGGACAAGTAAATGATATATTATGTAAAACACTTAGCATGATGCCTGCCACGTGTAGGTACTGACTAGATATTATCTCCATTCCCTCCCCTCCCCTCCATTCTGTGCTTTATCCAAACTGTGCTCCTAATTCTTTCTTAAACATGGCCCATGCTTCCCACCTCCACACATTTCATATGTTATTTTTGTAACTTGGAATGTCTTCCTCCTCATTTGGGGCTGCTGAAATCCTGTCCATCCCTTAAGCCCCAGCACAAATGTCACTTCCTCCCTGAGGCTTTCTGGAGTCCTTCTACTAGATATGATCTTCCTTACATCTGAACTCCTGGACCTCTGTTTGGCCATCACAGTTCACCTTGGGTCCTAGTTCTTTGCACACATTTACCATGCATTTGCTGACCCTCACTTTCCTTATCTATAAAATAGAGTTGCTGGGAAGAATAGAGATTTATTCTGATTATAAAACAAATACATGGGCCGGCCCGGTGGCGCACTGCTATAGTGCGCCGCTTGGGAGCGCGGTGGCGCTCCCGCCGAGGGTTCGGATCCCACATACAGACCGGTTCCTGCTCACTGGCTGAGCGAGGTGCGGGCGCAACACCGAGGGTTACGATACCGTTGCCGGTCCCGGTCCGGTACGGGCACGACACTGAGGGTTGCGATCCGTTGCCGGACACGAAAAAAGACAAAAAGGAAAAAAATAAAAATAAAAATAAAACAAATACATGTTTATTCTGCATGATGCATTTTATTGTAAAAAAAATTTCCAAAAAATATATATGTATATAAAATTTAAAATTGTAGTTATATATCACAGGCACTCTCATTCCAAAGGAGTAGCTGTTATTTGCAGATTCTTCCAGACCCTCCCTATGCCTATATAAACATCTATGGGGGTGGGGAAGAGAGAAGTTTTTCCTAAAACACAAAACTGGAAGCATACTATCCATATTATTCAGCAATTTACTTTTTTTATTCACTATAAGATAAAATGACATATTTAAAGCACCTGGCTCAGTGCTCAATAAATGGTAACTATAACTATTCTATGCACCTTGTAGTGATATTTTTAAACTCTCTTTTAGCAGCAGACCCTTTTCAAATAAAATAGTATTTGGAAGCCCAATATATAAATTAGATAGAGTGGAGCCGCAAGGCTGGGGTGAAAGTGGATGGGGTAGAGGACATGATACACTGTGATGTGGATAGACATAGCTCCCCATAAGGGTGATGAGCCCTTTACCCACTTGTGTCCCAATCACTGTTTGAAAATGTTAGTGTGTCAGGCAGGGTGTGGGTGCACCATGCACATTTAACTGAGTGGCATCCCATGGGTATGCACTGTCCAGGCATGGGGTCGGAAGATCCCAGCCACCCAGGATGGGATTTTTTTTCCTCCCCAAATTGGTTGAAAGAGCCCTGGAGTCCTCAAGCAAGAACAGATCTTGGTGGACCCAGTGGCTCCCCTTTGGCTTGGTGCTGGTTTGTGATGGAGTTTTCATGGTCCATGAAGAAATGAAGAAAATGAAGTCAATGTGGTGAGATTTCCATAAAGTCAAACTTATTCAAATATTTCTTTTTGAGTTCGGGTCAAGATGGCAGAATAGATGGTCCCCAGCATCACTTTCTCAGACAAATCAACCAATTTACAGCTATAAAAATGTAACAACAGCAAAGCTGGGACTGCTGGAGCTCAGGGGAAGAGGAGAGACCTATGGAGTTCATGAAGGGGGAGAAGCCACAATGAAAGAAAGAAAAATCTGCTCAGAGAGTTTTGTGCCACAGCCACTTTAAGGCTGGAACTGCTGAGCACATGGAGCAGGAGCTGACAGAAGCCACAGCTGTGCCCTTCAGATGGAGTTGCTTAGAGGCAGTAGGGGAGAAGAGGGCCTTGGTGGCCCCCGGGACAGCAAGGCCACTAATAGGGTTCCCCTGGACCCACATAGGAGTGAAGAGCCAGAACAGCTGAAAAGGGGGAGCCATTCAGAGGCCTGTGAGTCAACACAAGGGACCGGCATAGGGCCCATCCCATGGGAAGTGTTTGGAGCACTGGTAGTGGGGGAGACAGGCCCACCCCCACTGGGAGAACACTGGGAAACAGCAAGGACAACCGTTCTGCCCCCCAATCAGCACAGGACCATTCAGAGGAGACTGATCAGGAATGCAGAATTGCATGGGGTGCAGTTTGATGAAAAGACTCAGGCCCAGATCAGAGTTTCTACACAACCCAGGTGTACCAGGTCTCTGGAGAGCCAAAAGTACCTATAAGATCAACCATTAAACCCTGAGCGGCACAAAATGTCTTCCCTAGGGAAACAGCAGCAAAACAGCAATTTAGCTCAACTACAGAGCTCAAGTACTGGTTCCCACAGGAAGTTCCCCCACTTTAGTGGTAAGCAAAGGACAAAAAATTAGTCCTGGCCCAGGCACACCACCAGCACCTCGGGGCTCACCAGGGGACCTGAGGTATGGATCTGGGGACTGGACTACCACCCACAACCACGCACACTGCCACCACCTCAGGGCCCGCCTGGGAGCCCGGGGATTGAGCTGGAGACCAGAACTCCCACCCACAGCCAGGCACCCTGCCAGCGCCTTGGGGACCCACCTGGGGGCCCACAGCATCAAGCCAGGGACCAGAACCCCTGCCCACAACTAGGCACACCACCAGTGCCAAGGAGCATGCCAAAATATCACCTCCATGTGGGTGGCCCGCCTCAGCCACCACAGTAACCACAGCTGCTGCGAAAGTGGGTAGATGTCACAACCACCATGCAGATGGTCCACCAGCCACTGGAGTGAATTGACACAAGGAGAGTCACCAGCAGAGATCAAAGAAAAGAAGAGGATGTCTCTCTTCACAAAGCCCATTCCAGAATGACAAAAGAAGCATCTGCTCTCTGATAATATTGGGGGACCTGAACACATCTCTCAGCATTGGACAGATCATCTAGGCAACAAATCAATGGAGTAACCATTACTCTTTCAGAGGGAGAGAAGAAATCTAGGGTTATCTGTGGTGGGAAGGGGGAGAGAGAGGGGAATACGGAGAGATTGGACAAGGGGCATAAAGAATAAGTAAAATTTGTAACAATATACATACTAGTAATATTGATTTGATCAACATATGTCAACATTGAATCCCAAAAATATGTATAATCAATTATGATTCGATAAAACAAACAAACAAACAAACATTTCTTTTTGGCATTGAAATGTCTTTTCTTTCATGAAATTATGGTGGTAATGATTGGTAGTTTGTGTGTATGTGTGTGTTTTAGTGTCTTACCTACCTAAATAAAAACTTGGCAATTTTATGTTGGTCTCCTAAATTTGTTTCAAAATTTTACTGATCCATGAAATCCTAAAGTCTAGAGGTGGCTGTTTTGGTCCATTGTGGCAGCTTTGCCAGGACTTCCCTGAAACAATCGCAGAGAGATAGCAAGTTCCATTCTTGTGCCGGGTGAGTTTGGGAACTGCTACCCTTTGATGAAATTGCAGCAGTTTTTCAAAAGGTGATAGTAGATGAAGCCTCCCCTTGGGGGTTGTTGTCCAAGAAAGTCACCTTCCCCTTGAAGCTCTTGCTTGCTTTTGTTGCCACCACTCTATCATCCTTAAGAGGCACTGCTTCTTTGGACCACCATGGGCCAAACATGGCACCAGACCCTTCTTTTGATGTCCTACAACCTAACTGAGACTAGGATAGGACATGCAACCAGGACTTGGCTAAAGGATTATAATTTGCTGAAGGGAAATGAACACAAAGATAAGACAAGGCCAGATGATTGGGCTTTTGATTTCTGTCATTTAATTCTAAATCCCCATCACAGCAGTAGGTGACAATGAATTGGGCTCAGAGGACTCTGATTGTTAAAAATCTATTGACATCAGATTAGACACTTGGCCCTTTATATGTAAGGATGCTTGGACAGCAATAACAGTAGTTTTTTTTGTTTGTTTTGTTTTGTTTTGTTTTGTTTTTGGAGTCTTTTTATTTCCCTCAGATGAAGAAAAATTTTAAGTAACTGTCTCATTTTCTCATTTGACTTGGGGAGAATATTTAGTCCAAACTGTAGCTAACTCCTTTCTTTCCCTTTGTTCATGCAATTTCAAAATTCTGGCATATTTTTCAACTTGTGACTATTTACTTGTATTTGCAAAATAATTGCATAGTCTCGGGCCGGCCCGGTGGTGCACTGGATAGTGCGCCGCTTGGGAAGCGCGGCAGCGCTCCCGCTCGAGGGTTCGGATCCCACATGCGGACCGGTTCCCGCTCACTGGCTGAGCGAGGCGCGGGAGCGGCGCCGAGGGTTGCGATCCCGTTGCCGGTCCCCGGTCCGGTACGGGGGCAACACTGAGGGTTGCGATCTGTTGCCGGACACGGAAAAAGACAAAAAGACAAAAAAAAAAATAATAATAATAATAATTGCATAGTCTCGGGCCGCCCCGGTGGTGCACTGGATAGTGCGCCGCTTGGGAAGCGCGGCAGCGCTCCCGCTCGAGGGTTCGGATCCCACATGCGGACCGGTTCCCGCTCACTGGCTGAGCGAGGCGCGGGAGCGGCGCCGAGGGTTGCGATCCCGTTGCCGGTCCCCGGTCCGGTACGGGGGCAACACTGAGGGTTGCGATCTGTTGCCGGACACGGAAAAAGACAAAAAGACAAAAAAAAAAATAATAATAATAATAATTGCATAGTCTCACTGTTCTTTGAGTCCTCACAACAGCCCAATGAGGTAGGTATTGCTATTCCCATTTTACTGATGAGAAATCTGAGGCTCAGAGGAGCCAGGTGACTTCCTCAAGACTATACCACTAGTAAGAGGCAGAACAGACATGTGTCTGGCCCAAATCCCATCCTCTCTCTTCAGTACAGCCATATGCTATCTACAGTTAGGGAATGCATGGTTTGTTTATTTGGTTTTCTTCTCTGCAGAGCTAACCAACTGGCCCTTAAGGGATTTGGACTCTGGAATCTTGGTGCCATTAGCATCAAGTTCCAATTAGAGAAACAAGTGAGAGCAACAATAATGTAACAATGACAACAAACCATCAAGAAAGAACACTTTGAGTTTTCATCTTAGCAAGATTGGAGAGCTCTTTGTCAGGGTCAAGTTCAAAAAGTGGCAGGTAATCTGGGCAGAACATGAGCTACTCCTTTCATCTCTAGGGTGCTTTGTGGTACTGGCACTAAACTGAGCATGGCACCAACCTGGTATCCCAAGAGATTTCCAGGGCCCACCAGCTCACCCACCTCTCTCTTTGGGGCATGCTCTTGGAAGCCATTGGAAGGATTGTGTTTTCTACTTTGGCTGGTTGTATTAATCTCTTGAGCATGAGAAAGTTGTGCCTGAGGTTTGAGCTCCCGATTCTGGCCCATTACAGCTCCTAGAGATTCTGTGGTGGCTAACAGGACCTCTCTCCCACTCCAGCACCCAAATTGAGGAAGCAGGGTGCGGTACAGTTGGGGCTCGACAGGGTGAGGATTTGCTGCTGGTAGTACTGAAAGGAAGAGTAGCACTGAAGTTAATAGGAGCCAGGTCCTTGGCCGAGGTGGCTGGGGAAAGGCTGGAGGCGGCTGGGGTAGGTACTGAGGTGGATGAAGTGGCCAGGCTCTGACATCTCTCCTGGTTTGGCTTCTGCCAGGAAAGGATAAGAAGGAGCTTGCTATGGACTGGGCACCCAGGGCCAACAGAACTGGGGTGGGGAAGGGGGAAGGAGAGGATCCCAGGACCTTATCCCACTTGAGCAAGGAATTCAGGGGAGAGGCTAGGGAAGGGACCTATGGAGGGAAGAAACACCACCAGGGCCTGTGCAGATGCTTCTGGGCTGACCTTCCATCATGGTCTGGGCTGGTTCATTGGGTGGCACAGAACACAGGCTTTAGATTCAGGCTGCCCTGGGTTGGAATCCTGGTGCCTTGATGTAGCTGTTGTGTAACCTTGGCAGTGTGCTCACACCCACCACAGTCCAGACACTGTTGTGTATACAGTGGTACATAGGCATTGTGACAATGACAGAGTATTTACAGTAGAGGCTGCCTTGTAGAATGGCCTGCCTAATAATGAACATATAAAGAGTGTATTCAAATTTATGAGACAAACAACTCAGATAGTTAAGATGTCAAAGGACATAAGCAGAAAGTTTTCACAAATGGAAAACAGATACATGAAAAATTTTCAGTCTTAGAAGTAATTTAAGAAAAAGGGAGATGAAATCAGCGTTGAAGTACTATTTTGTGCTTATTCAATTAGCAAAGTATAAAAAATTAATAATATGCTATGCTGGTGAGGTTGTGCTCTAACTGCTACCTTTGTACTTCTATGTTCTTTTTTTTTTTTTTTTTCCCTTTTTGTCTTTTTTCGTGACCGGCAATGGATCGCAACCCTCAGTGTCACGCCCGTACCGGACCGGGACCGGCAACGGGATCACAACCCACGGTGTTGCTCCCGCCCCTCGCTCAGCCAGTGAGCAGCCGGTCTGTATGTGGGATCCGAACCCTTGGCGGGAGTGCCACCACGCTTCCCAAGCGGCGCACTATAGCAGTGCGCCACCGGGCCGGCCCGTACTTCTATGTTCTGATGCAGCTTTTTCAAATGGCAATGCACCAGTGTGTACCTAGAGCCATAAATGTGTAAACTTTGATTCAGTCGTTCGAGCCTGAGCAATTAATCCTAAAGTAATAACCCTTTTCAAAATGTTTATTATAAAAATTTTTTAAACATACAGAATAAAAGAGAGTAGTACAATGAGTCCCTCTATACTAAAGGAATATTTTAACAAAAGAAAAAAAGCATAGTTTAAGAATATCCACAGTTAAAAATTAAAAATAATCTAAACTTGCAACAGGAGAATGTCTGAATAAGTTGGATTTCATCTTCAGATAGACTATCATGTAGCAATGAAAAGGATAAATATCAAAAATGTGAAATTGTATAAAGTGTAATCTAATGTTAAGTGAAAAATCAGAATTTTTTTTTTTCCTTTTTGTCTTTTTTCATGACCGGCCACGGGATCGCAACCCTCGGTGTTGCNCCCCAGTCCATCCACTTCATCCTTCCAGCAAACCACAACCCTCCTGGATCAACCTAACCAATTGCTCCCTCGGCATCTAGAGCTGGGCCTCTGCTTTCCACACGAGAAAACCCAGCATCTCTGTGGATTCACTTGGTTGTTGCCTGGACATTTGCTCCCTCCCATTCCTCAGAGCAGCTATTCCAGGCCTGGGGGACACGTTCCTGAGTTCCCATCCATCAGCCCATGGACATGCCCCTGCTCCCTGCCTCCCAGAGAGTTCCTCAACTTCCTGCCCACCTGCCCCACCCAGGCACACCACTCCCTTACCTAAATCTGTGCCCAAGCTCACCTCCTTTTTTTTTTCCATTTTAAAAGTGGAAGTGAAATTCCCATAACATAAAATTAACCATTTTAAAGTGTACACTTCAGTGGTTTTTAGTATATTTACAATTTTGTGCAACCATCACCACTATCTGACTTCACAACATTTTCGTTTCTCCAGAAAAAAAAAAACACTGTTGCCAATAAGCAGTCATTCTCTATTCCTCTCTCTCCCAGCCCCAGGCAACCACTAATCTACTTTCAGTCTCCATAGATTTGCATATCCTGGACATTTCACATCAATGGGATGATAAAATATGTGACCTTTTGTCTCTGGCTTCTTTCACTTAGCATAATGTTTTTGAGGTTTATCCATGTTGGAGCATGAATCAGTATTTCGCTCCTTTTCATGGCCAATGACCTCCTCTAAAGCACACCATCCACCCTCTCTGGCTTCCTGCAGAACGCTAAGCCATCGCTTGTCCTCCCCCTTCTGCATCTCCAACCTGCTCTGCTCTCAGCCCTTACACTGAGAGCGTATACACTTACTCACAGCACTCCTACTAACACACACACACACACACACACACACACACACACACACACACACACACACACACACGGTATTTCTCTGCTTCCCTCTGGCTTCTTCTCTATCCCCTCCCTTCACAGTCAAGCTCCATGAACCCATGGTCTTCAAATACTTTTTCCTCTTCCTCCCCTCCCATTCTCTCCTCAACACTCTGCCTTCTGGCTTCCCTCCCTGAGTTCCCCCTACTGAATTAATACCCCTCTTTGTATTTCCACTGACACCACCCTTATTAAATAAAGTGATCTCAGCTCACAATGACCTCCCAACTGGTCACCCTGACTCCTGACCCAGTCGGCACATTGCAGCTGGGAGGAAATTAGTCCTCCCACACTTCCTCTTTGATATCTTGCTGAAATTTTTGTAATGGCTTCCCAGTTAACCACCAAATAAAGTGCCTGATCCTTGTTCTGACAGTCAGGGTTCCCCCAAACCTGACTAATCATTCTTTCAAGCTTTATCTTCCCCCACTTTTCTTAGGAAACTCTTCTCTCTGACAAGACAGAGCTATATTCCATTCCCTGCCCTTGGGTTCAAAGTCCATCTGCAGCACGTTAGCTGTGTGATTGTGGCAACCTGAACTTTTCTGAGCCTGTTTCCTTAAATAGAAAATGGAAATATTAAGTTAACCATATGAAAATTGCCAATATTCAGCCATTTTAACCTACAAAAATGGCAATTCCTAATGGTTTAACCTGAAGTAATTCCACCCAAGAGTGTTGAGAGTTCACGTGCATAAAGCATGAGCTTGGTGGCTGGCACATCTGTGGGCTTCTCAGAGGCATTACCCTGCCCCCACTTGTGTCCAGGAGTACTCAGCAAGTGTCCTTGGGATGGATGCACTCCTCCCATAGTCCATTCTAACCAGGCTCTGGAGGTCATGGCTGTGCCTTTCAGCCCTGCCCCCTGGACCCAAGCCCTCTTTCTGCAGGGCTGAACCTCACGGAAAAGATCAAGAAGATCAAGATCGTCTTCACTCCCACCATCTGCAAGCAGACCTGTGCCCGCGGGTACTGTGCCAACAGCTGTGAGCGCGGTGATACCACCACCCTCTATAGCCAGGGCGGTCATGGGCATGACCCCAAGTCTGGTTTCCGCATCTGTGAGTTCCTTGCTCCCTCAGATGGTTCCTGGCTGGCCCTGGGGGAAAGGGGGACCCGGGTGGCCAGAGGGACAGGCTTGCCTTGGACTGGAGCCCGGCTCTTCTGTGGGAGGGAAGCCCACTGCTCTCATACTGGGGCTGCATGAGTTGTCCCAAATTGCACAGAGACGTGAGTCCTCACACAGCTGTCATGGCCTAGCTGTCTGACTCTGGTCAAGTCACATAACGTCTCTGAGTCCAAGTTTTCTCAACAGAGGAATGAGGAAATTCACAATAATGCCACTGCCCCGTCTCCCAGTTTGTATGTGGGGGGCAGGGAATTGAGGGCTGGCTAGTTAGCTCAACTGGTTAGAGCACAGCCTTATAGAGCACAGCCTTATAACACTGAGGGCGGATCCCTGTACTGGCCATCCGCCAAAAAAAAAAAAAAAAAAGAAAGATAAGGACTTGTTATTATCACCCTTCTTCACTTGTGGGCCTTGTGGAAAGTCCCTGAATTTCAGGGGGTTCTGGGTTCCCCAAGCTATCCAGATTTTGGATCTTGCTGCCCCTGTTTCTCTTTTGTCACCGGTTGTGCTGCTGTTCTTCCACCGCTGATCACCTTGAGGGTCAATATTGCAGATTTCTGCCAGATCCCCTGCCTGAACGGAGGCCGCTGCATTGGCAGGGACGAGTGCTGGTGCCCCGCCAACTCCACTGGGAAGTTCTGCCACCTGCCTGCTCCACAGCCAGACAGGGAACCTCCAGGAAGGAGTTCCCGCCACAGGGCCCCGGTGGAGAGCCCCTTGAAGCAGTCCACCTTCACATTGCCTCTCTCCAACCAGCTTGGTGAGCACGGGACTGGGAGGAGCCCCAGGGAGGTCGGACACTGTCACCATTACTGTGCTGGGCCCTGGACAGGGACAGGGAAGCTGCCTCCAGTCCTTCCTTCACGGTCGAACCTCCCTCTTTCTCCTTTGCCCTCAGAGATCAGTTTCATTCCCTAAACTTCTCTTTCCCTTTCCACCTGAATTCATCCATGTGTTTTCATCCTTACCCCGTGCTGGGTGAGACAAAACAGTGTTAGGGCAGGGTCCTGCCCTCAAGGAACCCCTGGTCCTGGACAGTAGAGGAAGGATGGATGAGAAATAGAATATACCATAAAACATTTCATTTTCTCTGCCTTCCATTATTAGGTGCCAAATTGAGGCTACAGAAAAGTACAAAGTTCTATAGGAGGTCAGGGACGGAGAGGCCCCTAAACCCAGAGTGCTCTGGGAAGGCTGTGTGAAGGGGATGAGCTTCAATTAAGCCTTAAACAACAGGTAGCATTTGCTTAAGCAGAGGGACTGACATGAGCAAAGGCATGGAGGTGGGACCATGCAGGGTCATTGGGCTGGAGCTCAGCAGCTGTAGAGGGTCATGGGGGGTGGTAGAATCAGGAAAGTAGTTTAGAACTTGATAACAAAGGACCTTCAGTGAAGGAGTTGGCACTTCATCCCATCCTTACGGGGAGATTGTTCTGGGGTTCCAAGTAGGGAGCAAAGAGATGGAAGGAGAGTTTTGGGGAGACACAGCCAGTGGCCTTCCTAGCCCAGGGCTGGTGAGCACTCTTTAGAGGGTGGGAAAGTGAGGGTGGGGCCCTGTTGCCCGGGCTCTGACCTTAGCCCTTGTGCCCAGCCTCCGGGAATCCCTCCCTGGTGAAAGTGCACATTCACCACCCACCTGAGGCCTCCGTGCAGATCCACCAGGTGGCTCGGGTGCGGGGAGAGGTGGAGGAGGCCCTGGAGCAGAACAGCGTGGAGACCAGACCCCCGCCCCGGCTCCCTGCCAGCCCCGGCCACAGCCACTGGGACAGCAACAGCATCCTTGCTCGGTCTGGAGAGCCCCCTCGGCCACCACCTCAGATGGCACCAAAGCCTCGGGCACTGCTGGGCCGGTGTTACCTGAACACTGTGAATGGACAGGTGAGAACACAGCTCCTGCCTCATCCTTAGAGGCTTCCAGAACAGCGATTGCCTCCCCCTCCCCAGCTCTGCCCTTCTCCTCCTCTCTCTCTTGTTCTTGTGGAATTTGAGTGTCTGCAGTCTCCAGTTGCCTTTTTTTCTTTTTTAATATCTTTTTTCGGGCCGGCCCGTGGCTCACTCGGGAGAGTGTGGTGCTGATAACACCAAGGCCCCGGGTTCGGATCCCATATAGGGATGGCCGGTTTGCTCACTGGGTGAGCGTGGTGCTGACAACACCAAGCCAAGGGTTAAGATCCCCTTACCGGTCATCTTTAAAAAAAAAAAAAAAAATTTTTTTCTTTTTGTTTATTTTTTGTTTTGTTTTATTTATTTGTTTGTTTTGTTTTCAGTTTCCCAGATGGGAAAACCCAGGGTAGGCTGGGCCTCCTGTGTGGGCTCTACTTGGTACCTGTCAGTACCAGGCATGCAGAATAGGACCCAAGGAAGTTCCCTTCTGGAGGAAATATCACCAGTGTCCTCAGGAGAAGACAGCCTAGAGTTTGGTCCCAGTATATCCTGGGCTCTCTGAGAGCTGAACTTAGGACCCCCCAGCACATAGGCAGTGGTGCTGTTAGGATCTGGCAAGGACTTAGTATCTAGTTGCAGCTTGGGTCACAGAGACAGGAATCACAACGCAGGTTATACCCCAAAGCCAAGGTGGGGCAAAAAATGAGAGATACTCCATTCCCCTGGAGGCATCCATAGTTTATGATGGGAAATCAGGTGAGCTCTTCTGAGGCAAGGACCCTAGAATAGGGGTTAGGCCAGACCCAGGAAGGTTTTTGTTGGGGTTACAGTTTGCTATTTCCAGAAACCCCTTCTATGGTTAAGGAACTGAAGGAGGTGGGGTAGCCAAGGAAGGAGGGTGGAGTCCCCAGATCCTCCCTGACCTCTCGGCTTGTGGTATCCCTGAGCCTAGAGCCCTGCTCATGGGGAGGGCCCATGCTGTGGGTGACCCTGCAGTTCCCTGGAGGTTGACAGAGGTCCTTTGGGACCCTCTGTCTATGGGGGTCTATAGAGGGTGGCAGTTTGCAGACCTGCATGGGGCAGATCTTGTGTCTGGGGTGTGCCCCACCCCACAAGGTTAGGGTCTGATAGAATGGGTGGTGGGTTTCTCTGCTTCCTTCTGGGACATTGGCTGACTCCCTTCTCCCCTCCCTTGGGTGGATATAGGGAGTGAGCTCTGCATCCTGGGCTCTCCTGGGACACCTCTGTGCACAGCAGGGGTGGGGGGTGGTCACAGGAGTCATGACCTCTTTTCCAGTGTGCTAACCCTCTGCTGGAGCTGACTGCCCAAGAGGACTGCTGCGGCAGCGTGGGAGCTTTCTGGGGGGTGACCTCGTGTGCCCCATGCCCACCCAGACCAGGTGAGTGCTGGATGCCAAGGTCAAGAGTTGTGGGGAAGCTCTCCCAGGGTTTAGTCTCTGCTTTGGGAAACCCCCTCACACCCCTTCAGGGTTTCAGAGGCCAGGCAGGTAGAGCAGGCGGAGAAACTGCGCATGCTTCCCAGAGCTGCCTTGAGAGTGCTTCTGGCTGGTCCCCGAGGCTCCTGACAGTTCAGCTAACTCACCCCTCTGCGGGTGCAGCCTGGCCCACTTACTCCATCTGACTGCCTGGGGGGGACTTCTCCCTCTTGCTGGGGTTCTTGTTCAGATTTTAGGGATCCCATCCGGTGTGGGGCCTATCCTCCTCCTCCCATATAAACCCCTTCCCAAGCACCAGGGGCCTGGAGGTCTTGATTTGGTAACTCAGTGTTTCCCTCATTCTTTCCCTGGAGGGCACCCCAGGCCTCCTCCTCACCTTATGTTCCTTCCCTAGTCTTTGAGTTAGAGATCAGTGTCTGTCCGAGAATGTTCTCAGCCTTGGGACATGGGAACCCCAGTTTCTTGCCCTCTTTTGGATGGTGGGAAAAGCCTAACATTCATTCATTCGTTCAGCAAATAGTCACTAGATGCCTTGTGTGTGCCAAGCACTGAGGATTCAGGAACAAGCAAAATGCCCATTCCTGCTGCTCCCATAGCTCATGGTCTTACAGTTGGGAGGGGGGTGACCAGTGCCTGTACCTGAATGTGGCTTCTGCCTGCTTAGCCCATCTTCCCTCTCCCGGCCTCATTCCTGGGCCTGGACCTGGGCCTGGCATGTATTACTTTTGCCCGTCAGCAGTAAGCTTGGTGAATTGGCTTTGTGGAGGGCCTGGATTAGAGCCCAAAGGTGGGAGGAGCAGGGCAGTTCCCAGCATCAGACTCAGCTGTGGAGCAGTGACTATATTTTCCAAACTAAAAATAAGTGCAGATGTTTCATAGTGTGATAGAACATTTGGTGAAGCAGCAAAGGGTAGTGGCATTCAGCTCCTGGGCTTGAGAGTCCAACACATACCAGGTACCAATCCTAGCTCTGCCTGCTAACCTCTCTGCCTCAGTCTCCTGATCTGTGAAATTGAGAGAGTGATAGTGCTGGCCTTTTAGAGCTGCTGTGGAGAATAAATGAGATGATGCCTGTGCTTAGCATTAGGTCAAATGAACCATTGCTATTAATATTATCATCATTAATATTATTAGAAGGTATCCCTCAAGAAAGGGAAAAGGAAAAGGACCCACTGCCCCACCAGGAGGTGTGTATTGAACTGCTGGGTCTCCCCTGCAGGCCCAAGATGTTTTTGCCACTTTTCTTCCTTCCTTGTGTTCCTTCCTCCTTCCCATCAGGCTGACCCTTGAGACTTCTATATCCCACATTCCATTCAGTCAACAAATATTTACATCGATCAAGCCACATGTGAAGTGCCCATAATGTGCAGGCCCTGGACAGACAGTGGAGAATGAGGTAAAAACAGTGCCTCTCCTCTCCAAGCTTACAGTCTCACGGCCGCCATACACAGTTGGTGGGCATTGGAAATAAAGAGGCCAGTGCAGTGACTAGACAAGTGTGGAGTGCTGTGGGGACACAGACAATGGGACCGGGGCCACTCACAGTTCCTGTAACACCTTTGTGCAAAATAGAAAAGCGTGCCCCTTCCATTTGTTCAGAGCCATCTTCATAAATATACGAATCTGGAATAACAGTGATTCCCTAAGATGTGGTGCTTTTGTGCAGTGCGCAACCTGCACATCTGTATACTGTGGGGCTAGCTCAGGCTGGTGCATCAGGGAAAGCTCCTTAGAGGAAGTGACATCCAGGATGAGACCTGAAGAATGATTAGAGGTTAGACAGTCAGTGAGGTGGGCAAGAGTTTAACAACCCAAGGAAATTGCATATGCACACCAAGAGACTGAGCAACACTTCTTAGAGCACAGCCTGCCTCTTGCCGGGCCCTGCTCAGCCCTGGCTCTCCTGTAGGAAGGCAGTCATGTCAGAAGGGTTAGGTGGAGTCAGGAATCCCAAGCCCCTTGTCTGGACAGGATCTGGTTCCCAAGAGTTGGCTCAGTTGGACAGGTGGGTGGGGTCTCTCTCCCTCCACCCCATCAGCCCTCCTAGGGGCAGCCAGTACTGGCTGCTGCTGAACAAGTTGCCGACCTGCCCAGGGACCTCCTGACCCAGTAGGGCCATCCTAGGAGGGGGCCATCTCCTCTGGGGAGGAGCAGCGAGGTTTCATCACAGTGGCAATTCAGGAGCAGCCTTAGAAGTTTCTCCTCCCTATCTCGGAAGCTGTCATGGTGTTGCCTCTAGAGTCTGAGGAACAATGAAGGGGAAGAGTGGGATCAGCTGCCAACAGCCGTGAGTGGCAAAGCAGTGGAGCGGATTGGGGCAGCTAAGAAGCAGGGTTCTGGAAGGCGCTGCCCAGAAGGGGCCTCCACCCCCTACTTTCCTCACGGCTGAGGTCTGTGCCCCTCTCAGAACCTTCCTCTGCGCAAGTCTTCAGGCCTTTGAGTGTCCAAGATTTGGCCACCAAGCATGGTCCTGAGCCCTTTAGATGGAGCCCTCTGGGAGGGAGACAGGACTTAGAGTCCTGCAGGGTCCTTGGGGTCAGTATATCCTCTTCAACTCACTAGGCCAACTTGACAGTGATGTTAGTGGCCAGAGGCCTATCACATGACATTAGTGGGAATGAAAACGGAAGCCACCCTGGGTTCTCCATTTAAATGTCATATCCACCAGTTATAGGATTTAAGCAGAGAGGGGCACTGGAGCCCATCAGGGATACAGAGATGCAGGCTGTGAGGTCCATGCTGACAGGCACAGCGACCTTGTCCCCAGACTTCAGAATCAGTTCTGAACATGGGGGAACTCTCACTTAGGAGGGTGGAGAACAGGTGAGAAAGCCAGAGTCTGCACTTTGGGTGCTGCCTGCCTGTCCCCCTTCCCCATTCCTGGTCCCAGCTGTCTGCCAGCCTTGTGAGCTGAGCCTACCTGATGTCCAAGGACCCTGCTCCCAACAGAACTGGCTACCTCTGTTTGGTCAGGGCCTAGAGCCCAGTGGTGTTGGGCATGGGAGCAGAGCTTTGTGGGTCAGGTACCTACATGTGATGCAAAACACCAACTGTACCCCCCACACACACACCCAAGGCTCAACCCTTGCCTCTCCCCCATCCCAGCTGGTGGCCTCCCACACCACCCCTCCTCCACCTTGTTCAGCACACCTCAGCAAGCTGGGCAACAGGGTACAGACCCTGGAATGTTAAGCATTTCAGCACACTGAGCAAGAAATAACAAGACCAGGGCAACATAAACATTTAAAACACATTAAAGTGCAGCTGGGCATTGTATAGCAAAGGGGCAGGATGTTGGGAACCTTGTTTGTATTGACAGCATGCCAGACACCTAGCTCCATGCCTGAGCCTGGGGCTGGGGCAGGGATGTCTCTCTAAGTGGGCATGACAAGCAAGCTACTGTGCAAGAATCAGAAAAGATGAATTGCTGGGGTGGGCTGGGGGATGGTCAGCAAGACAGGCAGAACTTCTGGGTTCTAGAACATCCTCGGTCCTCATGATCCTGCCTCTTTGAGCCTCAGTTTCTTCTCTGATAAAATAAGGCTGTGCCTTTCAGGGAAGGCTTGTCATCCCGACAAGGTGGTCTAGCAGAATCAGGTCCTAATGGCAGTGATAGATTAGCAGCCTGGGAGCCATGCGACTTCATGGCTTCCCCTTGTCAGCTTTTGGTTTTTGAGGTTGAAGAAGGTCCCTGCAGGATGCTGCTGTTTCTGACACAGAAAAGGACTGCCCTGAAGTCTCAGTTGCATGGCACAGGATGGATCCCTTTTCTTCCAGAAAGATTCCACAGAGCCCTTTCCTCAGGGAGATGGCTCAGGGTGTTAGTCTGGGCCAGACCATGATTCCCTCTTCTCCCTTCTCGCTGAAATGATGGACACAGCGTGTGCCCAGGACTGCATGCAGCTAACTTTCCAGGACTTAACCCGAGCCATGTCTTCCTGGCCCCTTGTGAGTTATCAAAGGTCCTGCTCACAGTCTCTTCAGCCTCCCTACCAGGGTCTGGAGAACAAACGGCTCCAAAAGCCACTTAGATTGAGGCCACATTTTTGAGTTTTCATCTAAGAAGGACAGACATCTGGGTTGACTTGAAAGTTGGCTACTGCCCCATCTGGCTTGCCACTGGCTGTGTCAACACCAAGACCCCTTTGCTGGGACAGGCAGGGCTGGCACAGGGCTTGAGGCTGGCAGTGGTGGGCTCCAGCTGTTTGCCACGACATCATCTTTCCATCTGCCTGGTGTGGGATGAGTTCACCTCAGAACCAGGCCCCTCCCTGTGTCCCCAGGAAGAGCTGATGCTCTTGCTCTGCCCCTTCAAGGAATTCTGCATCGTTCTCTCTTGAAAACAAGAATAGCCACCAGTGACTATGCTGGACCTTTCACCTGTATTATCTCATTTAATTTGCACAACCACCCACAAGCTAAGGATCTTTAATCCCATTTGACGGATGAGGAAAATGAAGCTCAGAGAAGGGTGAGGAACTTGTCCAAGGTCACACAGCTAGGACAGGTGGAACTAGGATTCAAACCACAGCATGTCTGATTCTCAGCTGTCCAAGACTTCCCTATTCATTCTGGGGAAACCTGGGCCTGCCTGAAGGAAGCAAAAATCAGGATACTAGCCTGGAATTTCATAGAGGATGCTCATCAGGATGTGTTCCATGCGTCACTTGTGCATGAAGGACAATGTCTGTCAAGATTGGGGTTGAACAGGCTCAAGAGTTAACAGAGACATGTCAGAAGAATTGCTCTATGGAGTAGGCTTGTTCCGTGCAGTTCTGGAGAGAAAAAGCTGATGTGTGGATGTTTCTAGTAAGCAGAACTCAACTTGAAACTGGGCACAAGGAACAACTTATTAAAAACTGCAGATGCCCAGCAATAAAATGGGTTGTGCCTAGAAGTACTGAGCTCGCCATAACAAGCAGCATGCCTACCAAGAACAGGTTTTTCAAAGGAATTGGGGAAGGAATTTGATTTAGGGGAAAATGGGGGCTTATATATATGTTTGAAAATTTATTTGAAACCCTCAACAGAAAGCAAGGTTTGGTTTGATTTGGCCTTGCCCCTTGCCCATGAGGAGTGTTGTAGATGTAGCTTTATGATGCCAGCCCTGGGGACAGAGGGGGTGTGAGGATGATGTGGGCATGAGAGGAGATTCCCAGCAGACAGCTTTGAGCAAGTCTCAGCAGCAAGAGCATTATTGTCACTGTCATCAGTGTTAGCAACTCTTTCTTCAGAGTACCTACAAATGCCAGGCACCGTGCGAGGTGCTTTCTCATTTTGTTGCATCTGAACAATATTTCCAGGCACTGGGTACTACGAGGATCTTACAAAAGTTCATGGAAGGATTCATATTTTTAATTCAATTTTTCCATAAACTTTTTGAAGTACCCTTGTATCATCCCCATTTTACAAAAGAGGAGGTTGGGCCTGAAATCCAGGTCTATCTGACTCCAGACCCCTGCTTCCAACGGCCTCTGTCATCTGCCTCTCTGTGCTATGTGGCTCGGGCATTTGCTAGAGGACCCCGGCTTGGGGAACAGCTGTCCTGGAGTGGGGCTCCTATTCTGCAGGACTTTGGCTGAAACGCCCAGTCCCCTGCACTAAGGAAATGGGACTTGCAGAATTCCAGTTGTCAGGCTGAAAAAGCAGTATCTTTTTGGCTTGGAGATGTTCTGAGAGCTTCTTCCAAGGGACTTGAAGCCTCCTGGGAATTGTGTCTCAGGCTTAATTTAGCACCCTCCCTGTCCCAGCAGGGTGGGTGTCTCTGTCTCTGACTCATGGCGTCTTTGGCCTAGAGAGCTCCAGGAAGGGCTGGGGCTGGGTGGCTGCTTGGCACCTGTCTGAGCCAGAAGTCTGACCAGACCTCTTTCCAGCTCAGAGATTGTGGTGACTTTGGTTCTAGTGCCACTCTGAGAGAACAGTCAGAGGCCATCTTTGGGTGGAACATCCATAATCACTGGGAGATCCACTGGCACTTCACCAAGGAGCAAAATCTGAATAATGGACATCATGATAATTATCAAAATGCGGGAAGTATTGTGCTGAGAATTTTACATGCTTATTTAGTGTTCACAATGACTCCATGAGGAAGGACTTGTCATCCTCATTTACTGATAAGAAAACCTAGGCCCAGACAGGTTGAGCAATTTGCCCAAATGCATGCAGCTAGTGAGGGGCAGCAGGCCAGCATGCTGTCCTTGAGACTGTGCTGCTGGAAGGAAGGAGGAAGGAAGGGAGGGAGGGAGGAAAGGAAGGAAGGAAAGCAGGAAGGAAGGAAAGAAGGAAGGAAGGAAGGGGGGAGGGAGGAAGGGAAGGATGGAAGAAAGGAAGGAAGAAAGGAAGGAAGAAAGGAAGGTTACAATAACAGGTTGAACTTGCAGAGGGAGAGAACAGAACTGTGGCTACTAGGGGGGGAAAGGAGGGGGGGGGGGAGGGGTAGCAATAAATTGGTTAAT
>NW_007726436.1:503436-504741 GCF_000696425.1 Galeopterus variegatus
GGGGGGGGGGGGGGGGGGGGGAGAAGGAAGGGAGGAAAGAGAGAAGGAAAGAAAAGAGGGAGGGAGGGGGGGGGGGAGGGAGGAAGGGATGGGGGAGGGAGGGAGGGGCAACTGACCCCTGGGAAGCGACTAAAGGGCTGTGCCAGGCATGGTGTAGGTTCAGTCTGTCATTCATTGTTTCAGTACAGTTAATCTTCACAACAACCCCACAAACTGAGTTTCTGTCCCCACTTCTGCAGATGAAAAAATTCAGGCTGAAAGAAGTTAAGAAATGTGCCTCAGGTCACAGATGAGTCAGAGTGGAGCCAGACTAGGTGAGGGTCTGGCTTCCCAACACCACAGTCCTTCTGCTGGGGGAGTAGCTGTTTCTCTTCAGCAGACCCTCCTGAGGTTTGTGAATCTACAGGGCCAAGCCTCCAGCCTGCTAACTGGGGCCTATCAGGCATATGTGTCTGCTCCCTGGACAGAGGGGGTGTGCAGCGGGGACCCTCCATGCCTCCCTGCTGCAAGCACCTGTCATCACAGGCCAAGATCCATGTGGCTTGTAAATAGCCTTGTGGCCAGCCACATGTGTTCACCTTCTCCCAGCTCTGCTCTCAGGGCCAAAACTGCCTACAGCAATGAGTTTGCCTTTGCTGAGCCTCCTCGGGAGTCCCAGCAGCTGAGGAGAATTAGCAGGGCAGTGGTGGCTGCATCCAGGGGCCCTCTGCTTCTTTCCCCAGTCTGTGAGCAAGCAAGGAGCAGCAGTGGGTGGAGAGGGCTGAGGTCGGGGCCAGAAGACATGGGGTCAAGGACCAGGAGACCACTTACCATGAAAGTGACCCATATCTGCCCTACATGCTTCACAGGCATTTTGTGATGTCCAGACTCCTCAGAGTTCAGGTTGATTCCAACTCACCCCTTGGCAGCTGCTTTGGTTTTCTCGAGTCTGCGTCCCACCTGCAGGGACACTGCAGCTCCCCAAGTGCCTCCTTGAAGCATCGTTGGAACCACAGCTCAGCCACTCTCTCTCAAGATCTCAAATTCTCTTCTCTCTACTCTCTGACCCCTCATTACGTCCTTGATCTGGCTGAGGGGCCATGGGGGCTAGCACAGGTTCTTCACCACTTCCTTTGTCAATTCCACATGACATTTGGTCATGTATGTTGTGCAGCATTTACCAAGCGTCAGATCACTTTTTCTGACTTCCTTCTTTTTTTTTTTTTTTTTTGTCTTTTTTTCGTGTCCGGCAACGGACTGCAACCCTCAGTGTCGCGCCCATACCGGACCGGGACCGGGACCGGCAACGGGATCACAACCCTCAGT
>NW_007726436.1:504961-506024 GCF_000696425.1 Galeopterus variegatus
TGGGATCCGAACCCTCGGCGGGAGCGGCGCACTGTAGCAGTGCGCCACCGGGCCGGCCCCATGACTTCCTTCTGAGTATCTGTACTTTTTACTCATTACATCTCCTAATCCTTGTTAAGAAAAGCAGGAGAGGGGGTTTCTCAGGAGGGGTGATAGGCTTCCTGATGGGCAGGCATCTACCTGAGGCCTCCACTGGATCCTAGGATTCTCCACCTAGACAACACCTAAGGCTTGTCATGAATTCATTCCTTGATTTATTTGGAGACAGTGAAGAGAATAGCTTAGAATTTCTCCTTTGGAGCCAAACTGCCTGGGTTCATAATCCTAGCCTCACCCATCAGCTGGGTGACCTTGGGCATGTTTCCTAAACACTCTGTGCCTCAGTTTGCTCATCTGTAAAATAGAAATAATATTAGTAGGTACCTCCAAGGGCTGTTATGAGGATTAATAAAACCTTTATAGTAGAGCCTGGCTTGTGTTAAGTGCTGTTAGAGTGTTTGCTGTTCATTTGACTGAGTGCACACACTGTTCCAGGTGCTGTACCTGGCACTAGAGACATAGCAATGATGAAGAAGACAAGGTCCCTGTCCTCATGGAGCTTATGCTTTAGTGGGGAGGTGGACAAGCAAACAGGTAGCCACAACCTGCTGGGTTCTTGCCCCGAGCCTCCTGGCTGTCTAAGTGTTTGCTGCTGATTTTTCTGGGTTGAATGCTGTACGTGGTGTTACAGAAACTGGGACAGCCCTTATAGACTGCCTCTGGGAGATGTGAGCAAGAACATTGGTGGGAGCTTCACCAGAAAAGTGGCTTCACCAGACAGTCACTTGGCATTTATTTCTTTCTAGAAGCCTGCCTTCGTGAAGAGTCGCTCATCTAACACGTACCCTCAGCCCAGTGAGGGGCAGAGGCCCCTTACCAAGGGGAGAAATCGCTTTACAGAAAAAGCACAGGTTTCCAGACTAATGAATGCCCCCACGTCCTCTCGGCTGAACATGTTCCTCAGGTTCTCACGGTTTTCTGTAGGGGCCAGCATCTGGCTCCACTCTTGTGCCCCGCTCTGATC
>NW_007726436.1:506887-508435 GCF_000696425.1 Galeopterus variegatus
TCTCTCTCTCTCTCTCTCTCTCTCTCTCTCTCTCTCTCTCTCTCTCTCTCTCGTCTCTCTCGGAGAGGGGCAGTGGAGTGCAGCAGAAAGGACATGACATTTATGGCCAGATGCCCAGGTTCAACCCTGACTCAGCTCCAGCCAACTTCCTTACCTGGGCAAGTTACTTAACCTCTGTGAACCTTGCTTTCCTAATCTGTAAAATGGAGATAAAGGTCCCTGCCTTGCAGAATTATTGTTGTGAGAAACAGGATACTATGCACCATTGGCCTTGCAACTCTGAAGCATCCTGCGGATGGTGTTATTCCTTGGCCCACTGGCAACAGCCTTGCGACACTCTTCCCCATCTTCAGCTTGTCATAATGTTCATGGGCTGCATCTAATCAGCCTGCTTTCTGAGTTTCTCCAGACAACTTCCTCTCTTCCCCACTCTGTCTTCAGTTCATCCCAGCAGACCCCACACCAGGGACACGCACGTCTCCCAGCCTCACTCCCATCTTTCTGTCTCGGTCTCAGAATCCACATGTGTCTCCACAGGAGTGGCCTTCTAGGCTATAAGTGCCCCAGTGGAACATGCAAACCAGAGCAGAGCAGTCCATGGCAGGAAAAAATGTTAGAACTTTAATTTACATCCTTTAATCATAAAAAAATTAAGCCTTACTAATTCATGTCCTCACTTGGTCTCTGGGTATGTCAGACTGTCACATGTCATGTCTGGCACACAGTGTGTCCTCAGGGAAGAGTGGGGATTCCAAGAAAATGTGGCACCTCCTGATGTTTATTTCTGGCATATTACAACATAGTGCAGTTCACAGTGCTCGGTTTACTGGACTTTTCAGTTATGCTGTGTGGTGTTAACTAAACCAACCCCCACAAAATAGAAAAGTGACTCCTAAAAAATTCCTTTAAAGAAACCGTGGACTCAAAATTATACTAATAACATAATTGTAAACAATAATTCAAAAGTGCAAAGCAGATGCTTCTTCTCAGGTGGCTTCTAACATGTCAACAGCCATATTACGAGGTAAAAATTATAATAATCTATCAGATGTGACCCAAAATGTATCCCAGGATCTAAATGATCAGAGATTTATATCTGCTATCATAATAACAAACCTTACCTTAAGTGTGTCATGTGCCTGGAGAGAACAGCTAATGACAGAATAAAAGCTATCTTGATTACATTTTAAAACACCGAGACATTCAATCTTTGCTATACAATTGGATGAAAGTATAGATATTTCAAATACATCTCTTGGAATTTGCAAGAATCCATTTCAACAATAAAGTATATGAAGAATATCTTTTGTAAGCAACTAAAAGATGAACCAGAGAACACAAACTCTCAACAGCAAATGAGTTCGCAGATAAAAATAAGCTTTATCAAACAAAACTGACGCTATGACTGGAATAAAAAGGATCTAGGATAAGGTAACAGAGAAGGAGAGTGCTGCATGTAAAAATCCCTTCACTGCAGTGATCAGAGACAAGCTACTGCCACAAAGGAGTCAAAGCCAGAAGGAAACAAACTGCTGCGGCAGTCGTCGT
>NW_007726436.1:508932-509660 GCF_000696425.1 Galeopterus variegatus
CAAGCTACTGCCACAAAGGAGTCAAAGCCAGAAGGAAACAAACTGCTGCGGCAGTCGTCGTGCGGCTGACTTTATAAAGCAAGGTCTTTAAAGCGTGGTGGTATCTTCATGGAACAAGGTCTGTGAAATTGCTTGTACCCTTGAGGACTGCCGGCTATGTCTCAGCAAAGGAATCATCAAACTTAAAGATGAGTTCTTTCTTTCTTTCTTTTTTTTTTTTTAACAAAAAGATGGTGTTCCACGTTGCTGCCTTTTTCTGTGATGACAGGTGGCTGTCAGTGGTATGCTTCTTGCTACAGCTTTTCAAGAAGGTTGACATACTAGTCTGTCCCTCCAAAGTAATGGAAGTGATTTCCCTGTTTTATTTAACGTTAATTGTTTAGCTATTTCTTTGTAAAGCGAGGGAGAATGTTGTGAAATCAAGGCGGGATGTGTATCAGTATCACAATATTGAGAATCAATTGCTTGTTGGTCCATCTGCAACCAAATGTCTCCTGTGTATCTGTAATTATTTTGAAATAAAAAGTAAAAGAGATAATAAAACCCATTCAATCACATGTTATATTGCATAACATATAGTATAATATACAGTATATGTAATATTATAACCATATATATAAGGTATGTTGTTAATTAGTATCATTTCTTATGTTCACTGTATTTTTAATTAGTAAAAATTGTATATATTTATGGTGTACAACAGGATGTTTTAAAATATGTATACATTG
>NW_007726436.1:510130-546309 GCF_000696425.1 Galeopterus variegatus
TTAGAACACTTAAAATCTACTCTCCTGGCAACTTTCAAGTATACAGTACGTTGTTATGAATTACAGTCACCGTGTTGTACAGTAGCTCTCTTGAACTTATTCCTCTGTCTAACTGAAACCTTGTACCCTTTGGCCAACATCTCCGACCCCCACCCTGTCCCCCGCATCCCCTGGTAACTACCATTCTGCTCTCTAAGTCTAAAAAGGGTATGCCTTTTTAGATGCTGCATATAAGTGAGATCATGTGGCATTTGTCTTTCTGTGCCTGGCTTATTTCACTTAGTATCGATTTAAATAAAAGCAGGGTGGGCTGAGAGGAGTCTGGGGAGAGCAAGGAGGCGCAGTTGTCCAGGGCCAGCCTGGGGGTGCTGGGGGCTCACAGCTGCTGAATGGAAGGACATCCAGACTGTGCCCACTTCCCAAAATGGGAGACAGAGGAGCCCAAGGGCCCTCCAGTGAGACCTGTCTGTATCTTCACTCCTCAGGCTCCCCAGTGATTGAAAATGGCCAGCTGGAGTGTCCCCAGGGGTACAAGAGACTGAACCTCACTCACTGCCAAGGTAAAGATGACCGGGGCCAGGGCTGGGCTTGGGGAAGGGGAGCAATGAGCCTGATGATGCAGGGCCACCACCAACCCCCCCAGATGGGAGGAGAATCTGTCACTGCCTGAGTGGTCTCACCTGGGCACCTCTAAGCCCTAGCTTGGGGGAGCTGTTAGGCCTGTTGGTTCCAGGGGCCTAAGGAAGTCGGGGTGACTTGCTTGTGAGTGATGGAGGTAGACAAGGGAGCTGGGCCCCTCTCTTATTCCCCATTTCCACCCTTCGCCACCCAGACTTGGGCCAGGAGCCTCTCTAGGGCTGTGTGGTGCTGTGTCTGAAGGTACCACCCCAGTCCCCACACATCCACTTATCTCCTGGGCAGGTCTCCCCGGAACAGAAGGAATTTCAACTCTGGAATGGGAGATCAAGTCAGTCTGAGCTACTGGGAACTTCTGTGGACTTTTCCCAGCAAAGCACTTTTAGCTGCTCAGGCCTCCCTCCCACCTGCCACAACCTACAGCCAGGAAGGGAAAAGGGGAGGACACAGGCAGCCCAGATGGGGGACCTTAAAGCACAGCCCTGCCCTGGCCTTGTTGCCTGGCTGAGGGGCTCTGTACCACCAGCTGAGGCCAGGGAGGTGAGGCTCAGCCATGGCTTTGTCACTACTGGGAGTGAAGTGAGGATAGGGAGTGGGCCCAGGATGGCTGAGGGTCCCGAAGCTGTCACTGAGCAGACACAGGCCCCGAGCAGGAGCCCTTGCTGACTGGGTCAGGCCGTAGATGCATGTGAGCAGGGAAGTTCCTGCCAGTGAGAGGCTCCTGGTGCTGGCAGAGATAGGCTCCCTTTGGAGAGTGCTGATAACTAGACAAGTAGTTGTCTGTATGGCTCGCTTTGGGTGAAGTTAGGTCTGAGACAAGGGAAAGACCCAGATGGCCTCCTAGGTACCCTCCCACCAGAGGTTTTCTTCCAGGAGAGAGGAGTCTGAGGAAGCCCTGGGGGACTGGGCTGTCTCCTTGTGGGGTACCAGGCTGCAGAAGTGATTTCTAGCCCTGGATAAGAAAAGGTGCTGGGACGAGGCAAAAGGGACAGGCCTCTGGCTCAGCCTAGCCTGGGGTCAGATTCCCTCCAGGGCAATAGGCCAAGGGCCTCATGGGCAGTGGGTGTGGGGAGAACTCTGTACTTTTGCCCTTTGAGGGTACAGCAGGGCTGTTCATATCTAACTGTTCCCAGTGACCTCACCTCTTGGCAGGCTTCCCAGTCTGGTACACTAAGGTTATTCTCAGAATCTCAGATGAGTTCTCTGCCTTCCCTTAACTGAGCCCCCAGATACAGGATACCAAGGGGCTCTCATCCAGGAGGGCCTGTCCCTGAAATCTGCCCCTTCCCATGTCTGTGGCCATGGTCTCCATGTCCGGGAAGGGACCTGCTCACCTCCACACATACAATCCACTCATCTTGGGGGGATACGTGTGGCCTGCCTGAGGCATGGGTGCTCCCAAGGACCTGGAGACATGTCCTTCTAACCCTCTTCCTCCACCCAGCCTTGCAGTGATCCCCACTCCTCCCTTCCCCAGTCCCTTTAGTGCCTTCCCCAGCCTCTTGCCTCCTCTTCCTTGCCAGGGTCCCTCCCTCCTCCAGCTCACTGGGCCCTGCAGAGGTGCTTTAGGGGCTGAATAGGAGGGACTTGGCTGCCCATTTGCCACCATCCAACCCAAACAGTCCCCTTTCCCTGTTTCCTCTGTTTGCAGCCCAGGAAGCCACTTACTGGTTGAATGACTCTGGGCAAGTTACTCCCAGAGCCTCAGTTTCTTTGCCTATAAAATGTGGATATGTGGACTACTTGATAAAATTGTCTGTGAGAATTAAATGGGGTATCATATGTTAAATACCCAACACAGTATGTGGCATATATTAGGCACTCAATAAATGTTAGCTCTTAAGATTATGACCATTGTTACATGCCAGTTATTGGACCAAGTGGTTTGCATTTTTTATCTTATTTTACCCTTCTAACACTATCTGGTAGTTACTATCACTCTCCCCATTTTACGAATGAGGAAACAGGCACAGAGAGAGATCACACTTGATAAGTAGCAGCTCTTTGTTGTCATGTTATTTAAAGAAAGTATTGGAAGATCTCTGCCCAGCCCCTCCCCTCCATCAGGCCTCAGTAGGGCAGGCTCTTGGTCATCTCCTCCAACCCTGCAGATATCAATGAGTGCCTAACCTTGGGCCTGTGCAAGGACTCGGAGTGTGTGAACACCAGGGGCAGCTACCGGTGTACATGCAGACCTGGCCTCATGCTGGATCCATCGCGGAGCCGCTGTGTGTGTGAGTGCTGGAAGGGGCCAGGGGTGGGGGCACTGGGAGGCAAGATGGGACCCTCCAGGTCCACAGGCCAGCCCCAGAGCAATAATTTTCCCCAAGCCTCATCACCCCATGGACAGGGCTGAGTGTCTGCTACTCAACCTAGAGATGGGCTCGATGTACAAAAACCGACTTGCCTGTCCTGCTGGAACAAAGATGGTCACTACTTCACTTTTTTTTTTTTTTATAAAGATGACTGGTAAGGGGATCTTAACCCCTGACTTGGTGTCGTCAGCACCACACTCTCCAAGCGAGCGAACCGGCCATCCCTATACAGGGATCCGAACCTGTGGCCTTGGTGTTATCAGCACCACACTCTCCCAAGTGAGCCATGGGCTGGCCCGACTACTTCACTTTTTACTTTAGGCATTTCTTCTGGGTCTTTGCAGTTTGGGATTCATATTTCTTATTTCTTCTGTGTTTTTCTGTAATCAATTCTGTCCCATATGTTGCCTTATTTACTTTGCGGGAGAGGGGTGGGCTACCTCTGCTGTAATGTCTGGCTGAGCCATGGTTGCCTCTTCCAGCACCTGAGCTTAGCAGCCTGGTCACTTAACTGTAATTGACCTTTCCTAAAGGGTTGTCCATAGCATTAATGGGGTTGCTGCCCAACCCCACAGACTTCCCATAATCCCATGGTCCCTTGTGGTTCTGAATGTGCATGAACACGTCAATGAACACATATGTGTCACGAGTCATGAGCATTAGCATTGTGTCTGAGTGTGTGCAGACAGCTCTGCTTCCAGTGATCTCTGTGGTTTCCAGCTGGGAGAGGCCCAGGCTGGCAGCCCCCCAGGTGGCAGAGCTGACACCACAGCCCAGATGGGGCTTTCCTTGTGCAGGAAGGCCCAACAAGAGCTAAATAAAACCAGCCCTGACTGGCTTCTGGGAAGGATCAGCCCAGGTCGGTTTGGTCACCCCCACTCAGCAGAGCTTCCTGTGGCTGACCAGGCCCTCAGTCTGCAAACCGCCTGGTACTGGGTCTGGGAAGGCCATGGGGATGAGTAAGACACCAGTGCCACCCAGAGGGAACATCCTTTGTAAAGGAAAAGACTGGACCCGGTGTCTCCAGGAGAGGAGACAGAAGGAGCCTTAGGAGGGGGCCACCCCAAGAATGAGGGGTCCAGACTAGAGAGGTCAGGCCACCCTCAAGAAATCTTCGTGGAGGCAGCTACATGTAATCGATACTTGAGGGCCTGACCAGGACTTCCCCAGGATCATTCATTCCTCATCTCTGATTGTTGTCCTCTTCCCCCAACCCCTCATCCCTTTAGCACCCAGGCAGCCCGCTAGGGATATCAGTCTCTCCCAACCTGGCATGGCCTCCTCATCATCCATTGAGATAATACACAAGAGACTATTCTGTAATACTTACTGTCAAAGTACAGAAAAGGGGACAACATGTGGTATTGTTATGACCTAAGCCCAGCATAGCTCGAACTCACTGGGATCATGGTATTCTGATTCACTGATTCCATGAATGTTTGATTCATTGATCCAGCTGTCCATTCATTGACTCAACAAGCATTTACTGAGCATCCTCATACACCAGATGCTCTGGGTGGCAAAGATGACCAAGACAGGGTCCCTGTCCTCAGAGGTCCCCATCAGCCTCTGGTTCTCACCTCTCATCTCCCTCAGAGCACACTGTTCCTGCTCAGCCCCAGGCACATGTGGTACTCTCAGCAAACACTTGTGAACTCAGTACCTGGAGACATGGCTCCATCCTCACTTCCTGCTCTCAGGGTCTTCACATGAGGGTGGGAGTCAAGGGTATAAATTCCATTGGGGCTATTCCTTCTAAAGTTCTTGTGAGTGTTTTCAGGGCCCCAGACTTCCAGACTGAGACGTGGGCCAGACCTGTCTGAGTGCATGGGGCCAGCCACACCTCTCTCCCACTGGTAACTGCCTGTCGCCATGTGCCATGTCTGTTGCAGCGGACAAAGCCATCTCCATGCAGCAGGGGCTGTGCTACCGGTCGCTGGGGCCTGGCACCTGCACCCTGCCTTTGGCCCAGCACATCACCAAGCAGATATGCTGCTGCAGCCGCGTAGGCAAAGCATGGGGCAGCAAGTGTGAGAAATGCCCTCTGCCCAGCACAGGTAACCCCCATCACCATCCCAGCTCCAGCCACCAAGGTGCTTCCTCAAAGCCAGTGGCCATTTGCCCTGGCCTGGGTAGACCTCCCTTGAGCCAGAAGACTATCAGCCTTCCCTCCCTGCTCTAGCCCTGCCCTAACCTGGGGCTCCCTCCCTCCTTGCTGCCACAATTGTCTTGTCCCCCAAAGGGAGGGAAGGGTGGTCCTTGGTTTCCTGCAGGGACAGCACCACTCAGCTTGTCCTCTGGCTGTTGGCTTTGCAGAGGCCTTCAGGGAGATCTGTCCTGCCGGCCATGGCTACACCTACTCAAGCTCAGACATCCGCCTGTCCGTGAGGAAAGCCGAGGAGGAGGAACTGGCCAGGCCTTTGAGGGAGCAGAGGCAGATGAGCAGTGAGGCCCTGACTGGGCCAGCAGAGAGGCAGCCACTCCGGGCAGCCACGGACACCTGGCTCGAGGCCGGGACCATTCCTGACAAGGGTATTTGGGCTGGAGGAGATGTCTGAGGGATTCCCCTTTCCCTTAAGGTTACAGCACCTCAAAGACGCATGGGGTGTGTATGCTGGGTCCCTGGGGATCCTATCTCTGGGGCATTAGGAAAGGGATCTTGGAGCAGCAGCACCCAGCCCTGGGAACCATCTCTCATGGCCTGACATGACAGGAAGTCCTCCCCCGCTTCCTCTCCCCTATGCAGTGAAGAGGGACCCACATCCCAGGGAATTGCTTGTGGAGGTGGGAGAGGTCAGCAGCAGCCCCACACCAGCTGATCAGGCCTCTCCACCCTCTGTCCCTGGCCACACAGCTTGTGGGGCTGGTGCTGGCTGCAAGACTGAAGTGTGGCAGGTGGATCCTGGGAGTCTGTACACTTTTGATCCCCTGCCCTGGCCTGAGAGTCAGGGTGCTAGCCCCAGCTCAACTGCCTTGGACCCAGGAGGCATGGGGCTGGAAAGAGACTGGGTTTGAGGTACCTCTGGCAGGTGATCTGGAAGAGCATGGAGAAAGCATGCTCAGGCTACTGGCAACACTAAGTGCAGGAGGCCAGAAACATATTAGGACCAGGTGCACTATGTGATCACCAGAATTGCTCCAGGAGTCTGGAACAGACAGGGCAGTGATGACAGCACCCCAGTTATCATGGACACTGGACACTGGCCAAGCCAGGAGCAGCTCCTCTCCTTCCTAGAAGTTTTCCCCTGGCCCATAGGCAGGGGGCTGAGTGACCCAGTGTGGCTCAGAGGCATGGGCGGGAGGAGGTAGCAGTGCAAGGAGGTGGGTTACAGGATCAATGGGGTGGCCTGGCCCAGGACAGGATGGGACTCCTGTCCCTGGAGCCCTTACAGGAAAGCAAGAAGCTTCCTCTCACCAAATGAGATGCTGAGACTAACTGTCTTCAGACTCTCCCATCCTGGGAGTCTGGGATTTTGTGGTGGACATTCCCCACAGCAGAGTGACAGGGCAGAGGCAGGTAAGAGGAGTCCAAGCTCTCTCTGCTGCTGACCCTGCTGGGCACACAGTCAGGGGGTGCAGAAGTGAAGCAGCCCAGGCTGCTCATGGTGGAGGGGAGGAGGCAGCCAGACTCTCCCCTCTGAGCTCATGCTCTCACCTTTCCCTTCCCAGGTGACTCTCAGGCTGGCCAGGTGAGTGAGTCGTCCCACTAGGGAGCAGGAGCTGGTAGCCCCTGAGGCCCCAGGGCAGTGTCCCATGAGGAAGCAAAGGGAGAAGGATGGAGTGTATGTCAGACTTCACTTGGATAGATGATAAAGTGGGAGGGTTGAGCCAAAGACCCAGTTTTACCCTAAAGGGAGTAACAACAGCAGCTCCTGTGTATGGAGCAGCTGCTGTGCAGGCGTCTCCCATTCAGGATGGGCCGAGGCTCCTTCAGAGAGGAAGCAGGAACATATCCTGTTAGCCTTGGCTGTCACCCAAGCTTTAAGCACTACACATGAGGTCTAAAGCTGTTTCGGTTCATTCTGGATTTGGCATTTTCTGAGCCAGTTTAGCTTAAACCTCAAGTCTTGTCTGTGAGTGGCTTGTGGGGAAGTAGAGGCACAGCTGTGAATAGCCTCAAACCACTTCACTGAGAAAGAGGCATCCTGCCCCCTTCCCTGCGCCCAGGAGTCCCCTGTAAAGAACTGGGTGTCCTCCTAGAAAAACGTTCCAGAAGAGTAGATCTGCTTCTTCCTCTACCAGTCTGCCAATCCCTACCCTGTACCCTGCCCCTCCAACATGCATGCCTGCCTGTGCCTAAATCCTGTTTCTCCAGTGGGCTGTTCTGTCCCTGGATCACCACATGCTGTCCCCAGACCAAAGCTCTCATTCTGTGTGCTCAGGGACCCAGCCCTGCTCCAGTGCCTCCCTCAGCCTCTGCTCATTCTCCTCCTGCCTCCCTCTCTGCTTAGCTGTCTCTGTCCGTGGGATCTGGTGAGGGACACCAGGTGTGGCCTTGTGTCCCAGCTTCACCACACTGGCCTGTGGCCCTTGGTACTCTAATTAACCTTTAGAACTTCCATCACTCTGTCTGAGATGTGGGGACGGTAGCATTGACACCACACATGGTGCTGATTTTCCACCACGTGCTGACACTGAGTTGGTGCAGTCCATACATTGCTCATTTAATCGTTACAACCCATCATCATGAGATAGTTGAGAAGATTAATTAAGACTGTGGATATAAAATGCCTAGCAGAATACCCAGTGTATAGTAAGAGCTCATCAGTACCTGGAGTGGATGAAAAAGTGAATAAGTGAGTAGGACCGGAAGCCAGTGGTGGGGGTGACTGTAGTGGAAGGAAGCATGCCATGCAAGTGACACAGGAGCCCAAAGTGACTTTCTCCTGTTTCCACGCAGGTCACGACCAGTGTTGCCCATGTCCCTGCCGGGGTCTCAGGTGAGTCCCTCTTCCTAGAGGCTTCCAGGGAAAAAAGAAGGGAAGGAAAGAGAGACCTCAATCTAGTAGTGGAGTTACTATGAGCTGGCCATGGGGCTCACATCAGCAGAGGTCGTGAATGATGTGGCACGTGGGTGCTCTTTCCGGGAGCTCGCCACACCTAAGGGGCTGTGAGGTCACTGAGAGACCCCATGATGCTTTGCAAATATTTTCTGAGCCACAGAACTTCTTCTGAATTTCATGGTGCCACTGTGCACGTAAATCAGACCACAGAGGAAGCACCAGCTGAAACAGGTAGTTGCTGGATCCGTAGAGCTCTTTCCCCGGCGGGCCTTGTCTTGCTTCCCTGAAATTGTTAGGGCTCTGCAGAGCCCAGCTTGCCAGTCACTGGTGTTTGGGTCTAGAAATCAGAAGGCCAAATTTCAGCTTCCTGTGCCTGTAAAATGGACACTGATGGCTGTTTTGCTGCCTTTCAAGGCAAATAAGATGTTGATATTTGTGGCAGAGCTCTGTAAACTGTAAAACACTTGGCAAACAGATGGAAAAGAATGCTGAAGTGGGAGTCAGGACATCCAGGCTTCAGCTCTGCCTCCAACAAGCTGGCTGGCCTTGGACAAGGGGCCATTTCTGCGAGCCTCAGTCTCCTTGCCTGTGAAATGGAGGGTGAGACTGTATGCGCTCGAAGGCCTGTTAGAGCTCTCAGATTCTCTGACCCTAGATGGGGCCAGGTCAAGTTTCAGGAGTCTAGGAGGCACAAGAATGACCCACGCTAGGCTCCACCCCTGGTTCCTGGGAGTCTGAACAGCAGGGAGTGGGGAAGGGCCGCTGCCAGCCACCTGTTCCCTTCTCTCCTCTACAGGAGAGACCATAGGAAGACCAACGCCACCACTGCCTGGTCAGAGGATTCCAGAGATCCAGGAAGAAGACCAAGTGACCCCTTCAACCGACGTGCTGGTGACCCTGGGCCCCCCAGGTAGCTACAGCCAGCCCTTTGAGGTTCTCTTTATCCTACCCTATGAGGTGTGGCTGTCTAGAGCTGACTCCGGGGCAGGGGCATGAGTAGAATCCCTCCTTTGCCTCCCCGACCAGATGAACAGTGTCCGCTGCACTCCTGTCCAGGCTCTGGAGCCCTGGCCTCATCTTACAAAGAGCACAGGGTCCCCCTAGTGAAAACAGGAGCTCTGTCTGGAGCACTGCTCAAGCCCAGGAAGAGGGAAAAGAAGGGGTGCTTTGGGGGACGGTCTTACTCAGAGGCCTCCAGGGAAACTAAGGGTCTTCCAGGAAAAGCCAGGGGCCCCCTCAAGGAAGAGGAGCATGTGGAGCAGGAATCCTCTGTGAGCCTGGCTCTTCCAGGCTGTTTACCCTGAGTCAGCAAAGTGCGCTGGCAGCAGAAAACCTTCTGCCCACGGAGAGGGCTGATTTTTGGGAAGGAATACGGTTCTATTTCTCAAGGTTGTTTGAGAGCCTGCATTCCTCTCCCTCTGGTCAGCTACAATGATGGCGGACAGGGGCCGGGTGTGGGGGAGATGCCTGGCAAATCCACCTTGCTCTGGAATGTACCCTCCTCAAAGGCTCATTGTCTGGGAACTTGGTTCAAGGGACACAAGGCTGGTGTTGTCGCTGCTGCTCCCTGTGCACATGTGTGCCCTGATGCATGCCCTCTCCCACTATGTACCTACAAAGGACTTCCCAGCCCGTTACCTTGGGTCTCCAGGGTGCTCAAAGCTGTAGGGACAGGGCAGGAGCCCTGGGCATGTGGGCTTCAGGCTAAGATGTCAGGGCAGACACAGAGGCTGAAAGTGCCATTCATTCATTCTTTTGGCACATTCTAAGTTTCAGGTACTTTTCTAGTATTAGGGATACAAATCAAAAAATCTGCCTCTATACATCCTCAGCCCTGAGTCCCAGTGAGTCTGCCTTCAAACTGTTTTTCAATTCAGCACCTGCCTCTCGACTTTTCACCCCTTACCACCACCAAAGGCAGACTCATTTAAATTATTTCAACAGGTTTCTAGAGGCCCTGTGCCCCCCGTACCAGTCCATCAGCCATCTTGCTGCCTGAGTGGCCTTTCTGAGTGGCTCTGGTCCACCCCCACCTTCCATGACCCCCATGCTTACAGGCCAGTCTCAATGTGGCATTCAAGGCCCTGCTCAATCGGCCCCAGCCCACTCTCCCATTTTCCCCTGGCAGTTTTCCTCGTGCACCCTACTTACCAGGTCTGTCCGTCTGTCTAGTGGAAACTGGTCAGGAGTTGCCAGGGAGGGGTCTCACTGGACACTGTGGGTGAGAGCCAGGTCCGTATTCAGAGTGAGGTCAGGTTGGAGGCCTTAGGAGGGAGACCGTTCCCTGGGAATATGAGTTACTAGAACCTATTAGGTCTCAGTCAGGGGGGTGCTCTACTGCGAGCTCCAACCTGGTAGGGCTCAGGGCCCAAGTGGAGGTCTCATGGGCTCTTATAGAAGGTCATGCTATGCATGGATATGGGAGGGCCTGGCTAAGGTGGGTAGACTTCTGAGGCCCCTATATCCTGGCTCACACACTCTCCCACTCCCACCCTGCCATAACCTCTGCTTTGCTCTGTCTCCCACAGGAATTGATAGATGTGCTGCTGGAGCCACCAACATCTGTGGCCCTGGAACCTGCGTGAACCTCCCAGAAGGATACAAATGTGTCTGCAGCCCCGGCTACCGGCTGCACCCCAGCCAGGCCTACTGCACAGGTATTTGCTCTGGCATCCTGGGCTTCCAGAGTGGCTGGGGTCGATGGGAGCAGAGTCTGGGGGATTGTGTCAAGACCAGGCAGCAGAAGGTGCAGGCAGTGCTGTGTGGTGGATGAGTTTAGGAGGAGTGCAGTACCTGTGCACTAAGCTAGCCTGAGGCTTTGGGGGAAGACCAGTCTCTGTGAGCACCGTCTGATGAGTCTCCAGGGCTCCAGGACAGTGGGGAGCCACCCAGTGCATCCCGGCCAGTGCCTGGCAGCCTTCCACTCTGAGATCAGCCCACCATTCAAACTGGCCACTTTGCTGCCTGCAGAGCAGACCAAGGTCTACCCCAGTTGTAAAAGTCTCCATCAGGGTCATCCCTAGAGGAGAGATTTGGGACCAAGATAAAATCATCGGGTGCCTCATTCCTCCTCCCCCCAACCCCAATATTTGTATACAAGGGAGAAACATCGACTGTGGTCTTGCAGGAGAAAGAAAGCGATTGTGGGAACCACTGGGGAGGGAGACAAGGGGTGGGGAGGAGGTGCTGGCAGTCACCCCAGGCTGCTAGTGCCTGACTGAGCCCAATTGGCCAACCTTGTGGTTTCCAGCCTTAGAGATTTTCGTCTCCCCTCCTCTGCTCCCTCCCCCCTTCCTTGCCACACAGCACCATGCCCTGTCCAGCCCTTATTGTGGGCAGGTTGTTGGCAGGTGTGCAAAGAAAGGCAAACTGGCCTCCCTGACCTCCCTCCCTGCCTCCCTCCCGTCAGACGACAACGAGTGTCTGAGGGACCCCTGCGCGGGAAGAGGGCGCTGTGTCAACCGTGTGGGCTCCTACTCCTGCTCCTGCTACCCTGGCTACACACTGGCCACCTCAGGGGCCACACAGGAGTGCCAAGGTAAGCCAAGCCTGCCCTCGCCCTGCGATGGACACAAGCACCACAGTCTAGTGGGGGCGGAAGAGAAACCAGGTATTCACAGCCCCCAGCCACAGTGCTGCAGCGTGGGGTCTGTGGGAGCTGTGGGAAGAAACCAGGACTCTAGCCTGGACCCGGGGGGAAGGTGACCCTACTCTGAGATCCAAAAGGCAGAACATTTGTAAAGGCTCCAAGGAATTGTGGCTGGAGCCAAGAGTGAAGGGTGGGGGGTTAAGGGGATATGGCTGGAGATGGGGACTAAAAGTCAGGTCCCCAAACTCTGAGTGACAAGGATCTGCTTTCATTTTGGGGAAGGAGGGTGACCCATGAGGATGCTGAGTTGGGACTCCTGGCAGACTGGGGAGCAGATGTGCCTTTGAGAGAGGAGCACATGTCCTCAGCAGCTTGGAGACACCTGTCAGGCTTTCAGCCTCCCTGGGAAGGTCTGGCCCACTGCTAGGGGACCCTTGGTAAACACACTTCCAGTGCAAACCCTTTAATAATACACAACACTCCACATCCATTTTTATGAATGAGTTCTCAGAGAATATAATGCAGCTCTTCCCAAGCAGTGCCTTAAGATTCATAACCTAGTTGGAGATCCTTCACCTTAAAAACGGCACCGCCTGTTCTTGGGGCTCGCATTGCTGGTTCTGGCCAGGGCAGCCCAGCAGTCACTCATGGTCAGAGAAGCTGTGAATCCTCCCATTGCAGGGTTCCTCAGGTTCTAATCCCCCAAGGATCTGGTCTGCAAAAACCGTAGCCATCCAGGTGCTCTCACTTGATTATGGCGGAAGGAAGTTGTATTAGCCTATTAATGTTGCTTATAACAAAATACCTGAAACTGGGTGATTTATAGAGAAAACAAAATTTATTGCTTATACTTCCTGAGGCTGGGAAGTTTGAAGTCTATCTGGTCATGGTGACAGTGACCCAGGGGTCTCACATTGCAAGATGGTGGAAGCAGAGAGGGCAGACAGAAAAAGACAGACTCTCCTCTTCTTTTAAAGCCCTCAGAACCATGCCCCTGACCACCATTTTTAATTCATTCACTACTGCACAGTCCTACAATCCAATCACCTCTTTAAGGCTCCACCTTTCAATTACCATAATAGGATTTCCCAACCTCTTTACAATCACAGTCAGGGCTAAGTTTCTAATACATAAAACTTGGGGGACACAATTTAGGCTTCAGTGAGTTTTGGGGGGATGTAATTCAATCCACTACAGAGGTAGAGGAGACAGACCACCTAACTTGATGGAAGAGTGGGAAAAGCGTGTGCATCATTCACTGCATGCCTGCGTGCCAGGCAGCGTGCTAAGCTCCGAGGATACTGAGATGAGTGAGATGTGAATGGTGACAGTGTGGGATGTAGATGAGGAAGCAGCTGGTTCTGTAGAGAATTTGGGAAGTTTTCCCTGAGGGGAGTGCTTGAGCTGGGGCCCAATAATAATCGCTACCATTTAATGGGCACTTATATGTCAGCATTGTCCTAAGCATTTGATTATATAAAGTTCACCATCCCAAACCTCTTGCAGTAGAAATCCTTACCCCCATTTTATAATGTAGCAAATTGTGGCTCAGAGAGGTGAATTGAAAAGCCCAGGGATCTCACACCTAGCTGTGGCAGAGCTGGAAACAGAATCAAAGTCACTCTAGCTCTAAAGCATGGTTTACTTCCAACGACATACTCCCTCACACACAGGACATTGGACACCACTGTGCAGCATGAATGAGAATGGAGGCAGCCAAAGGTATTGCACGTAAAGGGAGCCATTTTTGCAGAGGCCAGAGCAGTGAGCAGGCCTGGCAGGCACTGGGAATGATGATGAATTCAGTGTGACTGGAGCGTGGGGCACATGGAGGAAGTGGCAGGAGTTGAGGCCAGTTTGTGAAGTGTCTTCAGTGCCAGGCTTAAGTGCTTGGATGTCATCCCGCGGGCAGTGGCAGCCAGGAGAGGTTTGTAAGAAAAAGGGTGGTGATTTGGTCAGCTGGCATTCAGGGGGGTGACTCCGGCAGCTGTGCTCAGAGCATGCTGGAGAAACCAGGAGAGAGGCGAGGGGCAGGGGGCTTCTCCAGACTTCAGCAGCCTAGGCAGGTGTTGTGGGCCAGAGGTGCTGCTCTCTATGACCTGGTCCAGGGAGCTGGCCCTGATGAGCAGTGGCTGCTGCAGAGAATAGTGTCACCAGGAGTGGCCCAGACAGGGGTTCATGTGTGCCAACCCTGTCAGCTGGGGGTCAGGGGGTGGGGTCGAGGTCAGCTGTAAGTGCTTTTCCCAGTGGGGCCTGGCTGCCACTTTAATAGGCCTTCTCCAGGATAACATCCATTTTCTAAATTTTGTAGTCTCATAAGGTGACATCTCATTATTTCAATGATTTAGTGTAATATTTCTTTTTATTTATAAATTATTTAAATAATTTATACAGTGAATATATATCATTCCAATTTATATTATATAAGTTAATACAAATGTAAATAATACAAATTATTTACATATTAAATATTTGAGTAAATATTTTTTAAAGATATTTACCAGTAAGTGTAGGCATCTCTTCATATATTTGAGCCTTTGGGTTTCCTCATCTGTAAATTGCTTGTTCCTGCCTTCTGCTCAGTTTTCCAGTGATGGTTGCTGTTTTTTCTTATGGCTTTTTAGGAGTTCCCTATATGTTCTAGATATTTGGCTGGGTTTAGATATTGTGATTCTCCCATTTTTTCCTCTGTCCATTAACCTTATCCACATGTCCTTCTTTGAACAGGAATCCTTAATTTTGATGTATTGAAATTCACCTTTTTGCCTTATTTTTTACACTTTGAAGGCTTTACTTAAGAAGTTATTTTCTACCCTTAAGTCACAAAGATATTCTCCTACACTTTTATTAAGGCTTATAGTTTTGCCTTTTACAGTATGCTTTAATCCATCTGGCATCCATCTTTGTATGCGTGTTAGGAACCTGGATGTTTTCTACTTCCGTTTCCATTTCTCTCCATAGAGCCATTCAGTTTTCCTAGCACTATCAGTCATCCTGGCTCTGCCCGTTTGTGGGTGCTTCATCAAGTTCCCACACATCATTCTACACAGAAGTTCCCTTTTCTCTTCCATTGGGACTAGAGCTCCTCAAAGTGAGGCGCAGCTACTTCAGAATTGCCTGGAGAGTCATTACAGGTCAGGTCCTGGGCCCACTCAGAACAGCTGGGTCAGAATCTCTGGATGTGGGCCTATGGGTATGCATTTTACACCTTCTGCCAGTGACTCTGTGTGCACCAGAGTTTTCCGAAGTATTGCTCAGATGAAAACACTGTCCGTAAGCAACTGACAATTATTCAGTGCCTTCAGTAAACATGTATTGGGGTTCTGTGCCGGGCATGAAGAGACTGAGATCATGAGGCACTTACCAGCAGTCAGGAACAAGTAAGCAAGTAAATGAACAGTTGTGCTAAGGGCAGGGTCCTGAGGGAACCCTGGGAAGGGGCATATGGGTTGGAGGAGAGAGGTCGGCCTAGCCGAGAGATGAATAGGAAACAGTCAAGCTGGTGGATAGAAAGCCACTCCAGGCAAGGGAACAGCTCATGCAGACACTTAGAAGCAGGTCCTGTGTGGCCAAGGCTAGGAGGGGTGTGGGAGGCAGGAGATGAGGGGAGGGAGGTGGGCAGGGGCCAGGACATGAAAGATCTCACATGCCAGGCTGAGGAGCTTGGATTTAACAGGTAGGTTTAATTCTAGAATAATAATAATAGCAGCTAACATTTCTTCATTGCTTACCTTATGCCAGCCAGGCTCTATGCTAATCCCTTTGCCTGGATTATCTCATTTAATCTGCACAGGAACTCTATGAAGTATTTGAAGCAGTGCTGGGGGTGGGGTGGGGCAAAGCTGAGGTCTCAGTTAATTAGACTGCAGAGTCAGGGAATGGGGAATGGCCACAAGGACCCAGAGTTGATGCATTGAACAGTCCTTGAAATTGGAATAAGAATCTACTGGCCATCAACGTGAGGAAAGACACTCCAAGTACTGGCATTTGTGTAAACAAAGGCCTGCAAGTTGGGCCAGTGGAAATCTGCTGTAGCAGAGGCTATACCCAGGGGCACATGCAAATTAGCGATTACAGGAAGGCTGGGGCCAGGTGGCAAAGGCCTTGTGAGCCAGGCTGCAACCAGGACTGGAGGTAGTTGGGAGCCCTGGTGGGGTTTAAGCAGGTGAGTGGCATGACCCAGTTTGGGCTTTAGAGCCATCACAGGGCACCAGTATGCTTTGGGACAATGACATAAACCACACCCTGCAGAATGGCTGCCTACAATGCAGTCTCTCACTAGCTGCTTAACTCCTAACGTTTAAGAAGGTCCTTAAGAAGACCTCTAGAAGCAGACCTAAGGGGGATATATTAGGGCCAAGAGCAGTGGTGGGACTTTGTTGGCCTCCTCAGATCATGCCACACAGACTGCCACTTGACCTCAAGACCAGCTCTCACATCAGGGTGAGCAGACAACTGTCAGGACCGCTGTGGACCCCAAAAGTAGCCTCCCTTGGGAGGAAGAAACTCAGGGATTAGTAGGGGCTGAGCTAGATCAGACTCAGACCTGGCCTAGGAGCCTTCCAGCCAGTCATGGCTGCAGAAAGGATGCCTTTCCCACCTGGGCCTCAGCATGGGTATCCTTGTCCTCGGCCTCTGGAAGGGATGCCCCATGACTCACTCCAGGGCTGGTTCCAACTCAGGACTCTTCTGTGTGTTTGCAGATATAGACGAGTGTCAGCAGCCAGGTGTGTGCAGCGGGGGGCAGTGCACTAATACTGACGGTTCGTACCACTGCGAGTGTGATCAGGGCTACATCCTGGTCAGCAAAGGACACTGCCAAGGTAAGGAATGGGATGAAGAGAGGCAGCCTGCTGTCCTATCATCTCCTACTCCCTCTCCATGCACTGCCCACCACCAACTCCTTTCCAGCTATTCCCCAACTGGGCCCCTCCATGCTGAGCCTGCTCCTATGGACAGAGACATGTGTGCAAATTCCTGAGCCCTTCCATCCCCTCCGTAATATTGTGGCATCATCTGCCCCTGCAGCAGGAGAACACAAATAACTTTATCTACATGACACCGTGGGAATATCTCCTTCATATGCCTCTGCCCCTTCACCTTGAAAAATGTGCTCTCCTTGTGTGGCCGAAGAAGAGTCGTTCTATCTGGGAGTCTTGGCATTCTTGCTAAAGTTTGTTAGACTGTGAGCTCCTGAGAGCTGGACCATATCCTGAGACACCCCATGCATGGACACCTGATAAGTTTCCAACAAATGCTAGTTGAATCAATGAGTGAATGAGACACCCCAGATCCTTCTTCCCTGTCCCAGGCCCAGCCAAAAGGTGGCTGTGATGTTGCTAACTGGCTTCCTCACAGACCCTCCCCAGTGGCTTGAGCCTGTCATTATCTTACCAGCTTTGAAAACCCCCTGCAACTCTTCCATTACCACCTCCCTGCCAGACTGGGGTGTAAAATGCTTGCTGGAGGCCTAGGTCATGTTCTGTCAGCACTGGCAGAGACAGGAATAAATGAGGGTAAATCAAGGCTGTCTCTGGGAAAAACCCTACCCTGGGTCTGAGCTTAGGCTCAGACTCCTCCCAGCCTACAGGTTTCCCTGGCCAGGAGTTGCCTGGTTTCAGAGGGCCCTGCAGGTGATAGATGAGCTTGTGTACCTTGGGAAGGGAGAGCCCTCCTTCCCAATGCCACTACCATGGGAGCAAAGTCTAGAGTCCTAGACGGCCTCAGCAAAGGGAGAGGTAGCTGCAGGTGTAGCACAGAGAACTCTGTCTGCACCTCTGTGTGTCACCTTCTCCTCTCAATGCCTCCCTCTTGGTGCTCTCCCTTTAAAATTCAGGCCTACTCATGATCGAAGCCAGAACCCACCCCCCTTGTCCTTATTAGCATGAGGGAGAAAAGACAGCCTGACATTCTGCAGGAGAATAGAGAGTGAAGGCACCCACCTTTGATGAGTTTGTCCCAGGTGGCTATGCTAGGTCTGTGACAGGTTACCTCGTTTAAGCATCATAACATTATGAATCTGACATTAGATTTTATTAAAAAGAAAAGAAAAACTAAAGGAAATGAACCAAGATAATACGAGAACATTAAAAACTTCAGATTTATACTAACCAGTCCATGTTAAGGGCACAGACTCTGGTGAAGACAAGCTGAGGTTTGGCTCTTGTCTCGATGTCTGAAAGTGGAAACCGTAATGCGCATCTCGAAAGTTCTTGTGAGGACCGAATAAGCTAATATATACAAAGTGCTCCACCCTGTCTCTGGCATGTACAGACCCTCAGTAAATAAGGGGAAACATTACTATCAGAGAGCCCTGTTATCTTTAGTGTCCAGACTCCCCCCACACCCTGGGCCACTCCTCTAGATCGTGTCCTTCCCTTCCAGAGAAAAGGTTCTAGACACACACCTCGCCTGGGAGGTCAGGCTGTTCCTGGCCCAGGGCAGACACACTGAGTCTGTTGAAAGAAAGAATGATGTAGCCTGCACACTTCTCCAGTTTTCCATCAGTAACCGCAGACCCGGCCCATCACCCTGGGAGCCCAGTCAATTTCCTCTCCCTCTTTCTTCTTTCTCCAACTGAGAAACCACTCTCTCCACTGAAACTCAAAGTCTCTGGTAAAAGGCTGAGTAGTCTGGACAGCAGCCCATCCGACAGTCTCGATGGCATTTCCGTAGTAGCAGGACTCCAGGTTCCCATGGACAGAGGGTAGGTTCCTCTGCAGATTGCCAGGGTCTTTGCTATCCCCCACCCATATCCAAGATCACCTGAGCTTCTGGTTCCCTGCCTGCATGCCCTCCCCACTCCCACCCTGTCCTCTCACAAGGAACAGAGGTGGATGCCTTTACATTTCCTCATTCAAAGACTGACCCCTGCTAAGAGAAGCTCCAGGATCTTCCCAGTGTACCGACAGCAGGTTAGCAAGCTGATTCCTGGAGTGACTGTTTGCATGGGTCCTTTGGAGTCTCTTTAGCAGCCTTATACCAAGAGGATGATGGGTGAAGTTTAGGCACATTGTCCCATTCTTTGGTCAGCAAACATTTGTTGAGTGCCAGCCGTGTGCCAGCCATGAACTGGGAATACTCGTACAGCAATAAATAAGACATCTCCTGCCCCTAACAACCAGAGTATTACAATCTACCAAAACATACCATAACCTTAAATTAAAATTTAAACCCTAGACTAGGCAGAAAAATCTGCACCCAGTGACTGGCTCCAGGGCAGGCACTAAGAGGTTTCTGGAACAGCCTTAGGATATATGGTAATGAAATTCACTTCATCCAGAATCTTCGTCCAGCTCCTTTGGATTGGCTTGGCTAGGGGCTCAGTTATATCCACCCCCATTCAGGAGAGCCCTTCCCTAACTCAGGTGGAGACTGAGGGGCTACTTTGATCTTCTGCCCTCTCTCCTGCTTGCTGCGAGACCTCTCAGCTATGATCATCACTGGCCAGTGCTCCGATCTGAGGAGGGAAGCCAGCTGGGATGTGCCAGGATAGGCTAGATTATGCTGCATTACCAACCAACCACAATCACAAACAAATGTCTTCTAAATGCCCAGCATAAGACACTTCATGCACCACCTCTAACAGATGTGCCCTGCATGTTTGGGACAGGACAGACCTCAGGGCCCTTTGCTCCTGGTAAACTGAATCTCCTTCACACATTGCCTCATCTCTGTGAGAGAGGTCTAAAGATTTCATTTTTTTCTTGGCATGGACTCAGGAGAATCCTCACCTCGAGCTCTTTCTCTTTGTCCCTGAAATCTCACATCCCTGAAGCAGGGATTATTTATTCCTAGTCCTCCTTCAGGTAACTCAGCCAAGGCCAGCAGGCCATGGTGCTGGCTGCTTTCTCCTGGGTGGCCAAAGTTGGTGGTCGTAGATCGATCTCTTCATTCTCTCTGTCTCTGCCTCATTTTATCTCTGTCTATACAGAAACTCTTAGAATAGTTTAGCCTGGTGTCACCACAACCCAACTAGAGGTCCTTGGTTTCCAGAGATGAGCCTTGCCTCAGTGTCCCCACAGTTACCTGGGAGTTGTGGGTATCTTCTTGCAGATACCCACCTGAATAACCACCTGCTCTGTATTTCTCTTCTGGACCCTCAGGGTGAAGTTTTGGCCTTGACAATCCCAGTCTCCAGGGACAAAGGGCTTTGATGTGTCCTGACTTCTGGAGATCAAACAATCTCAGGGGGACTCATTTTCACCCTCCCCATTAGGGTCCACGTTCTGTTCTGCAATGGCAGCTGCTAGCTTTAGTCCCTTTGCAGAAAGCTTGTGTTCTGACCCTTGGCCTGCCTCTTGCATTTCCCCCATGGATGCTGAGTAGGTCTTCCTCCTGGAAGTAGGGCCTCTGTATCTGCATGAGCTGGTGGACTTCATCCAGGAGAATGACTGTTAATCATTTAGGAAGAATAAATCCTCCTGTTTCATCTGGAGGATGGCCTATCAGTCTTTCCTGAATAGAGACCAGGAGCCTTGATCTTGGGCCAGAGTCCCTGTGACTTCCCTAACTCAGTCCCCTGGGTGCCTTGGATGATGGACTCCCTGGTATGCCAGGTCACATAGGGAAGAACCCTGCCCTCAGCTCCTGGGGGAAAGATCTCCTTCCTCCTTCTTGTTGTCACTCTCCTTCCCAAGGTCCCCTCTCCCTTGCCTGTCCAGTTGGTGCCCAGGCTCATTCTTTCTAGCTGACTTTCCTGGATCTCAGCAGAGTGTGTGCTGGGAGCTCTACAGGGTTCTTGGCTAGAGGAAAGGTCTGACACTTGTCCAGCAGAGAAGGCTTGCCAGCCTCTACCCTTCGGTCTGCACTCAGCCTCAGGGCTGGTCATGGCCATATCCAGGATTCTGGGTTCATCCTTGGCCCTCATTTTATGGGGTTGGGAAGCCCACTTTGCCTTCACTGCCCCTCTGGTGATCTACTCTGGGGCCTCTGGCAGTAATCCAACTAGTTGCTGTGCTAAGCATGTCCAATCCTGCTAAAGATCACCACTTATAAGGATTAGTTCTCTAAGGGGGATATGAAGGCCCATCCCAAACAGCTCAGCTCACAAAGTAGAGCTCTGACCTTCCCACAGTAGTGGCAACCACAGTCTATTGCTCCCACCCAGGGAGTCTCCCTTTCTGATTTTTAAATTCTTCCATCTCTCTTTTGTTCAGGACAGTGGGTGGGAGGCAGAGTTAGGGACACAGGACAAGTCTCACTTTTTCCTAGTTTTCATTTGCACAGAAACTGACATCCCTCTCCTTAACCAAGGGCAGGGTCAAGGATTTGCTATGTCATAGACCTACCCATGTGCTGTGGTTCCCAGGAATGACCAAGGGAGGGGCTGTTGTTTTACAGATATCAATGAATGCCATCATCCTGGTACCTGCCCTGATGGGAGATGCATCAACTCCCCTGGCTCCTACACTTGTGTGGCCTGTGAGGAGGGTTACCGAGGCCAGAGCGGGAACTGTGTGGGTAAGGGCTTCTTACCAAGGCAATAGAGGGCCACTTGGCCTTGGGACCTCTACACACAGACAGGCAGGGAAAGAGGTGGGCAGAGGAAAGTGGCTTGGAGGCTATTGTGCTCCACAGTCCAGCTGTGTTCTCAGATGACACTGGGCTATCTCATGATGGGCGTGCTTCAGTTACTGGTGCTCTACCCTCTGAATCAGCTAGGGTGGAGGCCTCTTCTGCTCCTTGGCCATAGCTGTTCTGGAGCTATAGCCCAAGGTCCTGGAAACTTCTGTGGCTGGATCCTGTGGGTGGAGTGAGGAACCTAAGGGTCTTAGGATGAGGCTGACTGCTAGTGAGAGCATGAGACTGACTGCTGGTGAGAGCCGGCAGCCAGGCCCTTCTGCAGTTCCCAGGAAGGTGGGGTCTTCTGCTCACCTGAAGCTCAACAGCCATGTCTAAACAGCACTGCCTCGCTGGACAGTGGTTGCTCTCTCCCTCTACAGGGGCTGCAAGTCAGCAGTAGGACTGCTCTTTCCCTCAGCCCCCACAGGAAGAGGGCACTGGGTGCAGAATGCCAAGAGGGACTGAGTTTTGAATAGATGCTTTGAGACTCTGGAGAGGGCAGACATTTCCCAGGCCCTCGAGACTGCCGCTCAGCCACCCAGGCTTGGCCTGGCCTCTCTCCATGCCGTCCACATACCTATCAAAGCTGCTTGTTGGTATGGGAACATAGGTTGTTTGGTTGGCAGGTAGGAGGCTAGAGAGTTTCAGACCTATAATGAGGTGGGCCAAACCAGCCCCAGGGCTGAGGGACCTGGTCCCCTTTTCTAGGACATATGCAGCAGGCTGTAAGTTACTAGATAGGGCTAAAATCAGATCAGGGAGAAGGACACTCTGCCCTGCCTACTGGAATGAGGGAGCATGGCCTCATGGCCTCCCCAGGGTAGCCTTCAACCCCTCTGAAGGCAAATTCCCTGGACTCAGAATTGGGAATCTCTAAGCCTATCACTGGGGGCTGCATGGAGAGGAGGCCAGCCCGCCATCTTGGACTTCTCTCCCACAGATGTGAATGAGTGTCTGACCCCAGGGGTCTGTGCCCGTGGAAAGTGCATCAACCTGGAAGGCTCCTTTAGATGCTCTTGTGAGCAGGGCTATGAGGTCACTTTAGATGAGAAAGGCTGCCAAGGTACAGTGATGCTGAAGAATCCTTCCTCCACAGGCAAATCCAGCCTGTGGCTCCTCCCCTCTGCACACACTCCCCTCATCCCCTTTCACCCCTGGTCCTACCTTCTTAACGACACTGACCCAACACATCCCTGCCAAGACCTGTCCTTTCCCCTACCCCTGCCCACCTGTCAGTCTCTGGATGTTCCGGCATGTCTGTTCTGCAGAATCCCACACAGAACTAAATGGCCTGTTTCAGATGTGGACGAGTGTGCCAGCCGGGCCTCATGCCCCACAGGCCTCTGTCTCAACACCGAGGGCTCCTTCACTTGCTCGGCCTGTGAGAGCGGGTACTGGGTGAATGAAAACGGCACTGCCTGTGAAGGTAACCTGAGGAGGGCATGGCAGATGGGGACCAAGGATATGGGCCTTTCTATCTCTTGAAGAACACTCCATTTGCCCTCCAGCTTTGGTCTGTTGCTGAGGGGCTTCAGGTTAGGCTAGAGGACCCTATAAATGGACATGGCCCCAAGGAGAGGTAAGGACAGGAAGGAAAGGGAGTCAGAGAGACAAGAGGAAGCTGAGGGTAGACTACCCCTGGAGCTTTCTACGGAGGGGGTGTTAGGATTGCCTTATAGAAGGCCCACAGCCAAGGCCCACCCTCCCGCAGGGGCCTAGAGACTGTCCTACAAGCTCAGAGGAGGAGGCCAGGGGTGTGGTGAGGTTCTTCCATCACTGGGTGGAGGGACCCTCCCAGGTCCCTGGGCGACTGACTGTCTATCTGCCCAGACCTGGATGAGTGTGCCTTTCCGGGAGTCTGCCCCTCAGGAGTCTGCACCAACACTGTCGGCTCCTTCTCCTGCAAGGACTGCGATGGGGGCTACCGGCCCAGCCCACTGGGCCACACCTGTGAAGGTAAGAGCACACCCCACCCCCGCTCCGTGGGAAAACGCACAGATGGGATGCAGGAGACTAATCTGTCACTGTTCAAGAAGGGAATGAACAAGGGCCCCTCTGTTCACCTTGGATGGTGGGCTAGCTGGGGACACCTATTCTCACTCCTCCCCCAAACAGAAGTTAGAGAGACAACTGCAGATGTGGGCCTAGTGGGCCAATGAGCTGCTGGCTTACCAGCTTCAGTGTGCGTTAGCATCACTGAGGAAGTTTGTTCAACATGCATCTTCCTGGGCCTTGTCCTGGAACTTGTCCTATACCTACTAACCAGACTCTGGAGGGGGCCCTGGAATCTGTTTCCTAACAGGTTCCCCAAGTGTTTCTTATAAGGGTGGGTACTGGGAACATATTTTGGAAAACATTGGTCTGTACCAGGCAATCTGCAGACCAACTTTCAGAATCTAGTTTGTTACCTTCGCAGGTTCTCTGTATATGTTTCCTCGGTTTACTTCTCATTTGTTTTCCGATTGCTTCTCAGTAAAATCTAAGCCATCTCAGCCACGAAAAGGGCAGTGGCGTTTGCCCCTAGGCCAGGGTTGCTGGGCACTGTGAGGCAGTGGAGAAGCCCAGCCGGAGGCAGGGGGCTGCCGGGGCTGGGGCAGAAGTGGAAGGAGCTGCAGAGTCAGCCTGTTCCCCCAGGGCTCCCTCACCAGCTCCTCCCAGCTGGGCTGCTTTATGATGGGATGATGGCCCTATGCGTCCATCTGCAGGCAGGTGATAGGTCCTCTGGAGACCTCCCTCTTGGTTCCTGTCCTTTGGAGATGCTGCCATCTGCTTTCTTCCTCCCCTGCAGATGTGGATGAATGTGAAGACCCTCAGAGCAGCTGCCTGGGAGGCGAGTGCAAGAACACGGCAGGCTCCTACCAGTGCCTCTGTCCCCAGGGCTTCCAGCTGGCCAACGGCACTGTGTGTGAGGGTGAGTGGCCCAGGTCGCCCCACTGGAGACTGGGGGCAGTGAGTGTGTGGGGAGGTGGGGACAGCCCCAGGAGACACCCACTGCCCATCTCTTCCCTACAGACGTGGACGAATGCGTGGGGGAGGAGTACTGTGCACCCCGCGGCGAGTGTCTCAACAGCCAAGGGTCCTTCTTCTGTCTCTGCGCACCGGGCTTTGCCAGCACAGAGGGAGGCACCAGCTGCGAGGGTGAGGAGCCAGCATGGCCATGTCTGCTAGCCAGCAGCAGGGGCTCTAGAGGCTAGTCTAGAGTCCATGTTAATACTAGAACAGAAATAAAATGTTCCTGGTGCCCCCAGTGATAAGAGAGAAGGCAGGAGTGATGGGAGGGAGCCTGGTGTTCAGGAAGGCCTCTCCATGATGTCCACGGCAGGCACACACCCTCTCCAAACTCTTTTGAATGTCACTCTTCTGCCCTTGACAAAGTCTGAGTTCCAGGGCCCCTCCCCCCAGCCTAGCCTCTGGCTTCCAGCTCTGGACTCCCCTTCAAATCTTCCGTCTCTTTCCTAGCCTGAGCCACTTCCTGGCCCTCCTACAGGCTACTCAGGGCCCAGAGGAAGCTGCACAGGGCCTTAATAGGAAAGGGACCCATTGCTGGGTCTGCTGACAGCCATCTCCATTCTAGATGTAGATGAGTGTGCAGCCACAGACCGGTGTCTGAGAGGGAAATGTGTCAACACTGACGGCTCCTTCAACTGCCAGTGTGAGACTGGCTTCCAGCCCTCCCCAGAGAGCGGGGAGTGTGTAGGTAAGGGCTCCAGAGAAGGCACACAGGGCTCTGCCCCACGTCTGCCCATCTCCACTCCCACCCGGTTCTCAGTTCCCGTGAAGCAGGGTGCTTTCCACAGATTAATCATCCAATGGATAATGCATGTATCGAGCCTCTGCTGGCTTAGGGACTGTCCAAGGATGACGAAATGAACACAGTCCTAATCTTTGTGCCGGCAGAGCGCACAATCTAGTTTTAAAGGCCAAATGGATTCAATAGGTGTTTTATTAAACACCTGCTACCTTCAATGTCATCTGCTAGGACAAATAGACAGTTATAATCTTGAACTTAAGCAAGGGAGACAGATATGAAGACAACTCTCTGTTGTACACTACAGTGGAGGTTTCATATAAAGAGAAGTATGAAGTTCTCTGCCAGTGGGGATTGGGGTGGGGGGGGTTGGAGGAAAAGGAATGTCACAGAAGGCTAAGAGCTCAGTGCTTCCTAAATAGCATACAGTTCTCTTCCGAGATGCTCAGCCCTGCTAGGTCAGGGGAAATTATCCTGAACTTGACATGCTGGGGCTGAGATGAGCACAGTAATTTGGAACAGATCAAGGACCCCAGAGATTATGGGGCATGACCCTGTAGTGCCAGCGATGTAGGACCAGAGCAGTAACCTGGCCACCTCTGTCCCCTCTTGTGTCTCTGAGAATAGATATCAATGAATGTGAGGACCACGGAGACCCGGTGTGTGGGGCCTGGCGGTGTGAGAACAGCCCTGGCTCCTTTCGATGTGTCACGGGCTGCCAGACCGGCTTCCACATGGCCCCTACTGGAGACTGCATTGGTGAGCAGGGAGGGGGAGTCAGACGGGGGAGGGCTGAGGACACTTGTTTCATGTATCGAGCTAGAAACTATTTTCTCCTGAGGACCCTATTTGTACAGCTGTTCGAAGTTTGTATATTTCCCATACAGAAGAACTTACACAAAAATTGAATTGTTAATATTAGCGTTTTCTCGTCCTGTGTTTAGAGGTTGCTTTTTGCAGATTTTGGTATGAATAGACCAAATACATAAGTATTCCCATTAAACAAAGAGAGAACACACACACCCTACACTGGTCCCCACTGTCCCACAGACATAGATGAGTGTGCCAACGACACCATGTGTGGGAGCCATGGCTTCTGTGACAACACTGACGGCTCCTTCCGCTGCCTCTGTGACCAGGGCTTCGAGACCTCGCCCTCAGGCTGGGATTGTATTGGTGAGAAGCCTGCGGGCTCCCAAGGTCTGGGCCAGGGAAGGCCCCTGGGCTCTTCTTTTCATCTCCACAGATCTTGACTGTCCTGGATAGAGGCCCTAGGGCCATCTTCCTGAAATGTTCATGGTCCCATGGCTCCATAATAGGTCCCCATAGAGTGGACAAGGGAGGCTTCAAGGAAGAGGGAGATTTCAACTTCACCCTGCAGCTGGCACCTGGGTCAGGCTGGCAGGGAAAGTATGGCCACATTCTGCCATCAGGGGAGCAAGCACATTAGGGAAGGTACCACTCTTCTCCTGAGACCGCAGGGTCTCAAGAGACAGGATGTCTAGAGAATGTGCAGCAGGGATAATCCTTCTTTGTCCAGTTTAGTGACCCTTTTCTCCACTCCTTTCCTCTCTTCCTTCCCATACTCTCTTCCCATCTGTTCCTGCTACTTCATACCCACTTTTGCTTCTTCTCCAAAGGACTAGGCTGTTTCTTTTGGGGAGATGAGATGAGGACCTGCCTGATTGGGCTGAACTCAGGGGCAAGGGGCATGGGCTGACTCTTTCTCCACCCACAAGCCTGTCCTCATGCCTGGCAGATGTGAACGAGTGTGAGCTCATGCTAGCAGTGTGTGGGGCTGCACTCTGTGAGAATGTGGAGGGCTCCTTCCTGTGCCTCTGTGCCAGTGACCATGAGGAGTACGACACGCAAGAGGGGCACTGCCGCCCACGGGTGGCTGGAGGTAAGGCCTGCGAGACTCATAGGACCCCCCTTCCTTCCTGTCATTATCCGTGAGGACTCTACGGCTTACAAAGTGCATCTACTCCTGTAGGGAGAGGCGCAGCATAGGAAGAGGCAGGTTAGGAATGGAGCGTGGAGGGGTGAGGAGCCTGAGAGTGCAACATGTGTCAGGACAAGAGGGGGCCTATTCCAGACCAGGCCATGTCCAGAAGGTTACAGGGCTGTGACGACTCTAGAGGAGGCTCAGAAAGCTCTGATGCTGACTCACGGTGGCCCCAGGGACCTCAGATTGAGCTTTGGAGGGACCCTGAACCCATCCAACCCCTGGGAGTCTTGGTTGAGGGAGGACTTGATGCTGAGCTAAGCTGGACTCCCCTTTTCCCACTTCCTACTCCACCACAGAGCTGCTGGGTTCGGCCTCTCACCACAGGCTGGACTAGGACCGAGCTGGCCTTCACTGACTTGGGGAAAAGCAAGGCGACCTAGAACAAGGAAGAGCGGGAGGGGCTGGGGAGTACGTCAAGCAGAATGGACCAGAGGGCTGCCCATATGGTATGCCAGGGACTGGGGCCAGCCCTCCATAGGGAAGGAAGGCAGTGTGGTATACTGGAAAGAGCAGGGGCTTTGGCATCAGAGGAACTGAGGCCAAATCTCTGCTTTACCTCTTAATAACTGCATGGCTATAGCAAGTCATCTAGCTTCTTGAAGCTCAATTTCTTCATCTGTAAAAGGGAGATGATGATAATAATAATAATAATACCCACCTCATAGGGTTGTTGGGAGCATCAAATGAGGTAGTATAGGTAATAGTATTTTGTATACTGTAAAGTGCCATATAAATGTTAAATTTAAAAAATAAACTCAAGGACAAGGGTGCCTCAGAGGGTTCTGGGCAATAGTAAGGGGCATCTATTACATACAGGTCAGAGTATAACTGAGGCCCCAACAGGAGGCCACCCCCCAGGCCCGATCCGCATGCAGTGCTACTCTGGGCAGAATGGCTACCCACCCTGCTCCAGCATCCTGGGCCAGAACACCACGCAGGCCGAGTGCTGCTGCACTCAGGGCGCCAGCTGGGGAGATGCCTGTGACCTCTGCCCATCTGAGGACTCAGGTAAGGCCCCAATGGTCCCAAATCCTCTTAGGGTCAGCTCTGCAGGGTGACACTGAAAGAAAGGGAGAGAGAAGGGGGGCAGAGGCCTTCCCTCTCTGAGCTGGGATGCCTTCCTACACAGTTGAATTCAGTGAGATCTGCCCCGGTGGTAAAGGCTACATCCCTGTGGAAGAAGCTTGGATGTTTGGACAGACCATGTACACAGGTAACCTCCCTCTACACCCTCCTCCCCAAACTCCACTCACCTGAGTGGGCTCTAGCCTGGTCCTTCAGGAGTTGCCTGGGGTGGTTCTGCATCTAGCCCTGGCCTCCCAGGTGGCTTCCGTCTTTTCTGTCCCAGGGCTGACTGACTACCAGAGTTTTATCTGGAAGTGCTAACACGAGCTCCTGCTGGAGTGTACACATGACTCTCAGCTTAGTTTCCCTTCTCCCCCAAGGTTGTATCCTCAGGAACAAACTATGATGCCTTGACTAACCTTTACCCCCAGGCATACGTGGGCACAGGGACAGAGCAAAGAGTACTGCCGTACAGAGGCCAGAGGTAGCTGCTTAGCTCCCTGGCCCTGTTTATGGAGCCAGAAACATTGAGGAATCTATACTCACATTGGGGTGGTTCAGGTACTGAGCCCCTCAGTGCCCTCATCCTAAGAAGGAAATAACAGAAACAGAAGTAACTTTCCTTAAGTGCTTGTGTGTGTGTCAAGCACTATCTTTTAATCCTCATAACAACTGTAAGAGGTTAAGTAGCATTATCCACATTTTTTAGGAGGGAAACTGAGGCAAGGAGAACTTAAGCAACTTGCCCAAAGCCACCCAACTAGTAAGTGGCAGAGCTGGGATTCAAATCCAGACAGGCTGGCTTTGGAGCTCCTGGTCTCAAATCCTGCCTCATACCGCTCGCCTTCACCTCACCTCAGTTCTGCCCTCCCGTAGATGCCGATGAATGTCTGATGTTTGGGCCTGGTCTCTGCCCCAACGGCCGGTGTCTCAACACGGTGCCTGGGTACATCTGCCTGTGCAATCCTGGCTACCACTATGATGCCTCCCTCAAGAGGTGTGAGGGTGAGGACACACACAGCCCCTCCCCATCCCCAGCCCCTGCCAGCCAGTCCTACTCTTGCCAGGAGTACCCCTTCCTGGGGAAGATGCCTACTGCAGCAGGCAGGTCTGAGGTGAGGGACTGTCAGGGATTGTACCTGGGGACCTGTTGGAAAGGTGTCCCTGGGGAGGAGCCTCCCAGTCTGGGCTGGATTGGGGAGGGGAGACGGAGTGTACCTCTTCATTATCAGTTACAGGAAACCCCCCTGCATGAGGGTGGTGAATGCATAGGCCACTGCACTGCCCCACACTTTCCCACCATCACAGATCACGATGAGTGCCAGGACATGGCCTGTGAGAATGGCGAGTGTGTGAACACAGAGGGCTCCTTCCACTGCTTCTGCAGCCCGCCCCTCACCCTGGACCTCAGCCAGCAGCGCTGCATGAACAGCACCAGCAGCATGGGTGAGTGGGCTTGGGGCAGTGGGGCAGCAGGAGAAGTGAACCTGGGCTGGGAGGCTCATGTGCCCTGTGCCACCAGAGGACCTCCCTGACCACGACATCCACATGGACATCTGTTGGAAAAAAGTCACCAATGACGTGTGCAGCCAACCCCTGCGTGGACATCGCACGACCTACACAGAATGCTGCTGCCAGGACGGCGAGGCCTGGAGCCAGCAGTGTGCTCTGTGCCCCCCCAGGAGCTCTGGTGAGAGAGAAAGAGGAGACAACACCTGCAAGGCTGGGCCCAGCCCCAGGGAGGGGGTGGCCTTCACCTTTGAAGGGGAGATCTGGAAAGAAGGAGTCGGGCAATCAGAGTAGTGGCCTCATCTTCCATCCCTGTTGGTTGGGGACAAAGTAGGGGACAGGGGAGGGGTGGAGAGAGGCATCCTTCCTCTCTCCTGGGGGAATGGGCCAGATGAAATAGCCCACCAGGCTTTAGCTAGCAGGAGCTGGAACCCAGCTCCCTCTCCCCCTCCTCCCTGACAGAGGTCTATGCTCAGTTGTGCAACGTGGCCCGGATTGAGGCGGAGCGGGAGGCCGGGATCCACTTCCGGCCAGGCTACGAGTATGGCCCCGGCCCCGACGACCTGCACTACAGCCTCTATGGCCCAGATGGGGCCCCCTTCTACAACTACCTAGGCCCTGAGGACACTGTCCCTGAACCCCCTTTCTCCAACACGGCCAGCCACCTCGGGGACCACACCCTGATCCTTGAATCTCCTCTGCAGCCCTCAGAACTCCAGCCCCGCTACATGGCCAGCCATCCAGGTCTGTGTTGCTGCAAAAGTGGGGATGAGGTGGGCACTGAAGCTATTTAACTTCCATCTCCTCCACCTGCCGATCATATTGTTGGCAGGGTAAGGATGGGGAAGGGGAAAGACACACCAAGCCAGATGTCCCCACTCACGGGTCACTCTAAAGAGACAACTCCACGTATCTGGGTCAGACCCTAGCAACTCCCTGTGATGAATTAGCACAGGGACGCAAAGAGGTGCAGGACACAGTCTCAACCTCAAAAGCTTCCCCGTGGGAATAGAGAGCAAGAGAAAGCAGGTATACTCCGCTCCATCCTTCTCCCTCCACACCACTTATAGGATTTAGAGTAATCTGCCCTAATGAAACCCAGCATTCAAACTTGTGACCTGAAATGTGATTTAAGGATTTCCAATGACTTTAAAGGCCCATTGTGGTGACTCAGTTTGTGAATGGTAACAACCCCATTCAGGCCTTGGATTCTCATGAGTAAGTCAGGCCTGACATCTGTGCAACAAACACAGTACCCACCATAGGTGGCAAACACCATATCAGACTGATTAAGACAACATCACCAGGATGGGGTCTCTTTCAGGGGGTGGAGGGGTGCTTAAAGAGAGAAAAGGATTAGGCAGGTCTGATAGAAGTTTTGCTTTGTGTTGAGTGAGGCCCCCTCTGCTGCCAATCCCCACTCCACACCCACAAAAATACAGTGGTAATGGTGGGGTGTTTTGTTTAAATCTGTGTATATATATATATATATACATATATATATATATATATATATATATGTATATATATATATATATACACAGATTTAAACAAAACACCCCACCATTACCACCGCCAAACCCCAAAACTGTATAGAAGCAATCAACTGGTCAGGACCCTGGCATTGTGGAAGTGGAGAATCCCAACCTTCCTAGAGCCTCATCTTAAGTGTAGCACTTCTCCCCCACCTAAAATGACACATACTTGTTTCTTTGAGAGTATTGCCTTTTGTTTTAGCATCTTTCTGTGAGAATTTTATGGCCCTCCCCACCTCTACCCCCTGAGTTACCAGGGGCAACTGTTTGTACCAGAGGGTGAGAGTCCCAGCATTGGAGAAATTAGAGTCTGGACACAAGACCTCAGCTTCCTTCTCTCTGTGACTCCCTCCTATCAGAGCCCCATGCTGGCTTCGAAGGGCTTCAGGCAGAGGAGTGCGGCATCCTGAACGGCTGTGAGAACGGCCGCTGTGTGCGCGTGCAGGAGGGCTACACCTGTGACTGCTTTGAGGGCTTCCAGCTGGATGCGGCCCATATGGCCTGTGTGGGTAAGTTTAGAATCCTGATGGAGAAGCCAGACTGGCCCACTGCCCAGGTGCATGACTGAACTTAGGATGGCTGGGAAATCCACTGCTGTCCCCTAGTGGAGCTACCTGGAGTCAGGTCAGGGGGTGAGAGCGCCAAAGGAAGGTCTAATGCTTTGCTTAGAAAGCACTTTCCATTGAGATCCCTAAAAAGAGAAGTAGGGACCGGAGAGCCTGGTCTTGGGCACAGCATGAACTCATTGCCCCTTGCTTTGTGTCCTTGAGTTGCTTGGTTTGGGGAAGTGACTTCAGTCCCTGGCTGTCACACTTAGGATTACTCTGCAAGGCAGGGGCCAAGGCTTAGTGACCAGAGGGGCAGAGGTAGCAGACCAGAGATACTTGGGCTCCTACAGCTCTCTCCTTCCTTTCCTCTTAGATGTGAATGAGTGTGATGACTTGAACGGGCCTGCTACACTCTGTGCCCATGGTCACTGCGAGAACACAGAGGGCTCCTACCGCTGCCACTGCTCCCCAGGTTACGTGGCTGAGGCAGGCCCCCCACACTGTGCTGCCAAGGAGTAGCAGTGAGGGGTCAGTGTGGGCAGCTACCTGGAAATGGCCTCCAGCCACAGGCAGGGACCTTGAGGATGCTCTCCTAGCTGGGAAGACACCACAATGACATCAGGCCGGAGGCCCTGCAGCCCAGCTCCCAGTCAGCCTTGCCTGCTTTTGGCTCTCCCAGCTTGGGCTCTGGCTGTGAGCTTCCACCACTGCCTCCATGCCGCCATGCTCTTGCTTGGCTCAAACACCACCAAACACTTTAATGCTTCAGCCACTGGCCATGAGGCCCAGTCCACCATCTATCCTGGCCTTGCTATGGGATGCTTACCAAAGGATGGCCCTCGTCCACCCCCTCAAGCTGTGCAAATGTGCAAGGTCTTATGGCCTCATACTGCAGACACCCCTTTCCAGCCACAATCCACATATCACTCTGATGATTCCACGACTGGGACAGAGGCTACATCTGCCCTGGGATGGTCCTTCAGAATCTGTAGAGCAAGAAAGGGTTTGGGGGAGTTTGGGGACTGACTCCAATGTTCCCTCTAAAGAACTTCTCCACCACTCGGCCAATCTGGTGTGGACCCTGATTTTGCCACACCACTATCCTGCAGCCAGTTCTGTGGCCCCAGGGAGTGGCAGAAGATCCCTGCACCTCAGAGAAGCAAGACTGGTGTTAGCTTATTGATTGTAAGAGACACAAATGAAGAGGAGCAAAGAGCCTGAGAAAGGATCAAGAGGGCATTATGAAAAATATGTGGAGTTAAGAAATGGGAAGCCAAGACTTCATAAAAGTCTAAAAAAAATATTCCGCAGTTCTGGGTAAATAAATTCAAAATCCACCCAGCAATAATCCCTGTGCACCAGCAGCAAGGGCTGCCACAAGACAGAGTACCTATCTCCAAAGACCTTTATTAAATACATACTGTTTCTTACAGGAAACAAATTTCTTCTGGGCCCTCCTTTTGTAAAGACCAGTTTGATATACTAAAAATAAAAAGGTCTACTTTCTAGGGTGGTTCAGAGGAAGCCAGATTTCGAATGTTGTTTTTCTCCTCTACTCAGAAGCTCATGCCCTCTTCCCCTTCAGAAAATGGACGGCTGGCATCCCTCTGAGTTTACAAGTAGAGACTCACTCCAAACCAGGCTAGCTAGGAGTTCAGAACCATGGCGGAATAAAGAAATGTACATCTGGGCTCCTCTGCTCGTTTTTATTTCGTATTAGACCAAATTTCTTTGCTACATTGGCTAAACCTACATATTAGATATGAGGCTCTGGCCAGCTCTGCCGATAGCCTATGATTGGATTCCAACGGGAGTACGTTCTTTACTATTCCAAGACAAAGAAAGTTGGGTGCATGGGTGGCTCAGTGGCAGAATTCTCGCATGCAAAGACAAAGAAAGCTGACTTTGTGTTTCTCTGATGAATGGCAATGTAAGTGAACACGGCTCCATGTGACTGGAGGCAAGGAGATGAATGCTGCTTTCTTAATCTGTCCTGTCCTATGTGCTGCTCTGTCAGCCATCACATAACTTATTGAATGCTTGCTATATGCCAGGCACTGTGTTGAATGCTGTACATAAATTTCCTTTAATCATCTAACAATCCTACTTACTATTTTTATTCCCAATTTGTAGGTGAGGAAAATGAGACACAGAAAGCTTAAATAATTTGCTCTAGGTCACCATACTAGTTGAGGTGTTCTCAGCAGATAAAAATAAGTGGCTCATATTGAAATATTCTTTCATTCGTAATAAAAGAAATGCAACTTAAAACCACACAAAGGTATTTTTCTAAAATTGTCAGATTGGCCAAGATCAAAAAGTTTGTTAAGACTCCTGGTTGGCAAACATCTGGGGAAGTAAGCACTCTCTTAACAGCTGGTAGGAGTATATGTTGGTACAACCTCTGAAGAGGACAATATGGCAGTCTTTCAAAATTATAAAAGTACTAAGCTTTGGCCTAATAATTCAGCTTCTAGGAACTTAACCTTCACACACATTCTCACCAAATGTGAAATGATGTACGTAAAAGGTTATTTATTACAACATTATTTGTAATAGCAAAAGAGTAGAAACAATTCATTGCTATGGAACCCTAAGAAAAAATGGCTCTAAAATCCTTGATAAGAAAGATGTCTGAAATAGATGAAGGGAGGTTGTATAACAGAATGCAACATATGCTGCTATTTGTCTAAACAAAGGGGAAAGAGAAGTGAATATCTGTCAACATCATCCTTGCCACTCCACATTATACCCCATCAGAGAATTTTTTACTATTCCCCAAATATACCCTGCTGGCACTGTGCCCTCTTAAATGCTGTTCCCACTTGCCCACCTCCCCACAACCCTCACCTTCCTGCTCATCCTTCCAGAGATATGCATGCATATACACATATTTCCTTTCATTAAAAACACAAATAGCATAGTATGCACGCTATTCTGCGCTTTGCTTTTCACTTTATACTTGTACACAAAGAGCTGCCTCATTCTACTTCATAGCTGTATATTATTCCATTGAATGGATAAACCATAATTTATTTAATCAGACTCTCAATGACAGACATTTCCATTGTATCCTATCTTTTGCTATTATAAATAATGCTGTAATGAATATTCTTGTGCATATGTTATTTCGTAGTTTATCTGTGGGATAAATTCTTAGAAACAGTGGTGGTTTGTGGGGAGAGTGAGAGGGTGGATAGGTACAGTATTGGGAGACTTTGCACTGTATCTTTCTGTATCTTTTAAAATTTTGTACCATATGTATTACTTATTCAAAAAAATAAAATATTTTAAAATACAGCTGCTGGCCACAGACTGCTTAAATGCTCCTGCTTTTCTATATATTTATTTAACTATAATTTACAATTAAACCAGGTGGTAATTATTCCAAAAAAAAAATATTTTTTTAAAAAGATGACCGGTAAGGGGATCTTAACCCTTGAGTTGTGTTGTCAGCACCACACTCTCTGAAGTGAGCTAACCAGCCATCCCTATATAGGGATCCAAACCCTTGGCCTAGGTGTTATCAGCACCACACTCTCCCAACTGAGCCACGGGCCGGCCCATTTCAAAATTTCTTAAAGCAAAATTCTGTTAAACAGCCCTGTGACATTTTTATGAAGAAAGAATGGCAAATAGGGATTTTAAAAGAGAAATCAGGGCTGGCCGGTTAGCTTAGTTGGTTAGAGAACGGTATTATAACACCAACTTTAAGAGTTCGGATCTCTGTAACTGCCAGCCACCCCCCAAAAAAACAGAACAGAAAAATAATAAAAATCATAAACATAAATGCTAGATACGAAGAAAATAGAGGACTTTCCTTGTCTTTCAGACAAACGTGCAAAACTGTTAAGTGTTAACGGTGTTAAGCCCTGTCCAAGGCCAGCTGCACATTAGCTCAGGGCCAGAGTTCAAGGGAGGGCTATACCATCATGGTTAGTGCCACTCACTTCACTATACCAGGTTGCTCCTGGTATATGTCAGCCCTCCACTCTGATGTTTTATAACAAAAGACAAAAAGAACAGGGATCAATTCTCAGAAGTAATTTAGAGATCGAAGAGTATCTTCCTGGACACCTACTTTAGTAGTCCTTACTAATCTCTCACTTCTGAACAGATTTTCTTTGAAACCCTTGTTATCAGTCAAATTCCCACACAAAGAAACTAAGGGTGGGTGGGACACATATAGTTTACATACTACTAGTCTCTATCATCACATAACTGGAGTATGATTCCACAGTAAGATAAGATCTGGCCATTGACCAAGAAGTCCCTCTCTGAACCAACAGCATAAGGCTGACTCACAACATAAGGCAGATTCAGGGCTCCCTTGCCTTTGGTTCTTGCACTATTATGGTCGTTGCTAAAGAAAAGCTGGGGCTGATGCTCCAGGCACTGGCTTGCATGAAAAGTTTAATAAAGCCAGTTCTGCAACAAACAAGGCCTTGTGACAACCTCCCCTCCAAAGTAATGAAAAGACAAAAGATCTTCCAGTTAATATGGGAAGAATATAGTTATCCTGAATATTCATTTGTAAAATGTAAAATGTAAAATTTGTAAAAATGTCCACTAGACTTTATGGCCTGCCAGGCAGAGGGCATCTGTCAGAAAGGGCCTGCATAAGATCCTAGACTTGTTTTACCAGGCATTCTGTCTATT
>NW_007726436.1:548172-549278 GCF_000696425.1 Galeopterus variegatus
TTACACCATAAGGTAAGTGAAGTAATATACCCTTAAAAGATTCAGTCATTAAATGGTCACAGAATCTTGAAATGTCTGTATGAGTATGGAGTAGGGAGGCTATTTTTGAAATAATTCAGGTATCAGTAAGGGTTGAATCCAAGTTTTCTGGATTATAGCAGATCCAGGAGTATGAGAGTAAAACACATCTGCTCTATAAAATGGGAGGTAGAGAAAAGGCTGCATAGAAAATAAGTCAAGTGGCACATTCAGAAAGGGTGAAATGAAAAAGAGAACATTTCATTTGCCTTTCTCATCCTCTCGGGCCTAGTAACATGTTCAAGCTATCCAATCTGTGACCCTGATCCAAAACACAATAAGGTCTTTCTTTAAAATGAAGCTTTTATACATAGTAATACACATATGTGCAAGTACCTCTGAAGGCCAAAGAAGTAATTCCAAATTTTGGCACCTTAGAGATTCTATAGATTATTCTTGGTTTCAAATAGTGATTGAATCTGAGGTAACAGCATGTGGAGGCTTGGCCTTAGCAGGGGGGCTGAGGAATTAGGTTAAGAATAAAAGCTTCACATTCTGAAAATAATAGTGGCAACTAAAAACACAACACTCCCAGATTGAGGGAAATAAATTTGAGCAAGGGTCATGATTAGAGGGAAACCTCTAGAATTCTAATAATCCCAGGTTTCTCAAATTTGTACAACTGGTAGCAGTCTCAGGGTCATCTGTCATCACATCAAAGTTTGACAGAGAATGATGACCCACAGGAGCAGCCTTGCTGTGCTTGAGGATTGTTCAACACTTGAAATGAGCTTCGGATCAGTTCTTGGCTGAAGTCCACCTGGGCCCCTTTCACGAAGGCCAAACTATCAGAGTCCACCACCACTCTTGCCCCACCCTGCTCAAATACCCTGAAAAGAAAGGAGGAAGGCATTAATGAATATCACAAACACCAAAAACATGACACCTTCTGAGCCCATAGGTGCACATCCTGTTTTCTGAAGTACAGAGCTAGAATTCCTTATTACCTCTAACAGGTGCTGATTTTCTATGAGGCAAAAAGATTCAATGGAATTAATACTGGGAAATGTTTAGGGACTTATATGGTC
>NW_007726436.1:551181-553164 GCF_000696425.1 Galeopterus variegatus
CCCGGGCCGGGCTCACCCGGGGCGGAGCGCGGGCGGGCTCAGCTGTCGTTGCCGGTGACCGGTCGCCTGACTGGGCTCCTCCCTGGGCCCGCCCCCACAGGTTTATCTTGTGACCGCCGCGTCCGCTCCTTTCTTCCTCGAGCTTGGGACCTCGTTAGCTACGATGCGTTTCCTGGCTGCTGCGTTCCTGCTGTTGGCGCTCAGCGCCGCCGCCCAGGCCGAGCCGGTGCGGTACAAGGACTGCGGTGAGCCCTTGGTCCGCCCGAGTTTCCCTCGCCCTCTGCGGAAGCCCCCGCCGGAGCCGTGCTCCGAGAACCCCGGGCTGGTTTGGGTGGGTCCCTGGGCGGCCAGGCTCGGACCCCGAGTGGAATGGGCCGGGTTGCGGGAGAAGGTGCCGACCTCGGTGAAACCCGACCTCCCAGAACTTTGTCTCTTCCTTGGGACGTGTGTTTTGGGGTCCCTGGACACTCCTGGAGGTGGGCAGACAACAGAAGGTCCATATTCAGCGCCGGGGTTGAGGGGAGGGGCGCAGAACTTTTTATTTATGCCTTGTTTTTTGGATAACCTCACCCCCACACTCCCTTTGCTTTTCTTTTTAATTTCTTTTGATGACAAATCAAAAGTCAGTTCACCTTTTCATGATTTATTCTGTTATAGAATAGGGCTTCCTTTGGGCTATGGAATTCTGTGATTTTTAATCAATTTTTCCTTCTATAAAACTTGCGTTTTAAAGAAACTTGTGACACATAACTCCCTCTCGCCTGTGGTTGGAATCTTTGTTGGAAAATACAGCCGGGGTAGAAATTCTGAATGAGTTCATTCAGTCAAGAAAATAGAATTAATTGTTGGAGCAGAACCAGAGCTCGAACAGTTTTGTCCGAAGGTGGAGGTGGAGAGGTGCAATGATCGATGAAAGAGACGTGAAACTGATTTTGTAAAATATGTGAGCGGAAGGAAACATGGAGATCTTATAGTCAATCACAGAATTCCAAAGATGTTAGGTAACCTGCCTAAATCACACAACAGAATGGGCAACCAGAGTAAGTTTGCAGAGTAAGTTTGCTCCTTTATATATCCAGTGCCCAGGTAATAGTAACTGCTCTATAAATAATTGTTGAAAAAGTAAGTAAGGGAATATATACTCTTTCCACTATGTCATCAACATTCATGTTGAGGCTAAAGCAAATTTGGGGGATAGAGGAGAGGATTAAGGAATACAGACTGTTGGCCTGTTAACACTTAAATGCTGTTCCACTGACCTAGGAGACTGGCACTTGAAAGATGCTATTGTCTCCTCAAATTACTGCATTTTTCCTCCATTAAACTTAGTGGCCAACATTTGGATGAAGACACTATTAATTTCATCAAGTCATTTAATCCTAATGATCTATTTTACAGCTGAGGAAACTGAGGCACATAGAGTAACTTGCTCAAGATCTCACTGCTAATAAGCGGTAGGAAACCGGTGGTGTACATCTATGGGAAGAACTTCTTAAAGGGAAAGAGGATTTCAGTTACACATTTTCAATTTACTTTTGAATTGGGAAATATGAAACTCAGCACCCACATCAAAAGATTTTGCATTCCACTCTACACCTACCTTTCCTGAAGTGAAATTTCCTCAAGTGAGAAATGGGACCAGGCAAACTTTAGTTTTGCAGTGTTTGCATGTTAGAACTGAAGAGTTTGTTCTATTGATACTGGAAGTCCAAGAACCTCTTGTCAGCAAAAAACTGGATGAAAGCTACAAGTACTAGTACTGCCCTTTACTTAGCTCTTACAGGTCATGTGACCCAGCATTGAAAGAAGCAGGTAGAAGCCTTAACATAAGCACTGATTTCCAATAAATTGGTGTTAAAGTTCATGGTGTATTTTTTTTTTTCCTGTCCACAGAAGATGGGATGAAGTGTAAGAGAGTGCTCCTCCAACTATTTTGGATGCTTAGAGTGTGTACAGTTTGAGAACTCTGCTATAATAGAGAAG
>NW_007726436.1:554318-555820 GCF_000696425.1 Galeopterus variegatus
CATACTTTTTTGGTCAAGCATTTGTTGTGTACAAATAGGACTTTTGTCCTTGGTTAAACTGTGATTAAAAAAGAAAAAAAGACAGACTTCCTGCTTCACACTTATTTTAGAGAACACAGGTTTCCAAAGTTGTACATCTGTATATTGCAGATGTATGCTGAAAATTGTTCTCATTGGTAGGACTGTACAGTTAAAGTTTGGCGACCACTGATTTGAAGAGACATCAGTGTGATTGAAATGTGGTGGGGCAGAGGTGGGGACAGTTTGGGAACAGCCAGTCTCAAGATTCCAAGTAGAAACGGTAGCACTACAGCTTGAGCCATTGCTTGTGCCACATGTGTGCTGCTTTAAAATCCTGTGGAGGGATGACTCTCCCTGATACAGCCTCCTAGAATAAAGAGCAGGGGAGCTCTGTTTTTAAAGAGCAGGGGAGGGTACTTCAAGACGTTTGTGGAAAAATGGAATTAAAAGATAATATGAATCTTTCCATGGACTTTTTGAAGACCGCTCATATGTACTTAATAATTTGCTCAATTTCCCTTTACTTATCAAATATGAACAGTTTTTAGCTCCTTTTAAAGAGTCTTAGTTCAGAGATTTATAGAGAATGTCTCATGTTATTTCTTAGTACTTTATTCTCTTCTATTAGATGACTCCTGAGCTAAAGCTAGTTTGTGAGTCATAAGTCAATTGTTGAAACCAGACTAGCAAGTCAGATTAATCCTATTTCTGACTTTTCCTAGTACCTTCCTACATCTGACGTTTATTTTTTAAGATATGCAGTATTTGGAAGCTATCATTCCCAGCAGCTATATAGACCTAGGCCAGATAAGTACTTCTGAGAAAAAGAAATCTAGACATCAGGTAGCAGTATTCTTTAATGCTGTTTCTACGTCTGCCATCTTGGCTGTGTGAATCAGCTCTGTTTGGAGTTAAGTTTAATTTGGGCCCTAAGCTTATACTGGAGCTATAAAGACCTTGACCTCTGTCCTCCTCCTTACCCCTTTGATTGTTGGAAAAATCAAGATCCTAATGACTTAGTCAAAATTTGAGGTACTGGGCCGGCCCGTGGCTCACTCGGGAGAGTGCAGTGCTGATAACACCAAGGCCCCGGGTTNAAACATTTATATAACACTATTATGTTCCAAACACTTATCTAAAAGCTGTATGTGTGTTAGCTCACCTGCCCTATAAAATAGGTACTAGTATTATCCCCAGAGAGTTTAAGTTTCTTGCTGTAAATAGTGGAGCCAGTGAGATTTCAGTCCTAGGCATCAGGCCCCAGAGTCTGCCTCTCAGTAATGATGGCTGAACGGCAGAATTTAAGTTACACTGTTACAGGCTCTGTTACCAGCCTATTCACTTGCATTCTCTCCTGTTCAATTGTCCCGTTTCGTAGGTCTGGAAGAGGAAATGGGATTTTTAAAGACTTGTACTTAAACATACTTTTTTGGTCAAGCATTTGTTGTGTACAAATAGGACTTTTGTCCTTGGTTAAACTG
>NW_007726436.1:557697-558698 GCF_000696425.1 Galeopterus variegatus
GTGCAGTTCCCAGTTCAGAGATGGTAGATAGTCCCTCTACTTAGGGTCATTCCTCTGTTAAGGATTAAGATGGTTAAGTTCCTCTTAAGTTTCATAGTCCACTTACTCAGAAGTGAGTGGGCTTCTGGAGTCAGGCTAAATTAAAAAGTTAAGCCTGGATATTCTGATGGCTTTTCATTGTTTTACCCTTACCTTTAATAGTACTGCTTATTTCTCTAGGAAGCCAGGTTGGAGCAAAAGAATGAAGAGATTCCAAGAAAAGAAAGTACTGATCAAAGGAATTACCAGAAGTTTGGGGAAAGGGTAGAAAATCTGGATAGAAAGATACTTCATCACTGAAAATCACAAAGGATTATGGTGATTCTCTAAGATAGAAAGAATAGTAGTGAGGAGCAAAGAGATGATGTTGAATCAAGAAACCTGAAAAGGCTTTTTGGGTTTAGTTTGAGCTTATGTCTTCATCCAGGGTCCTCAGATAGTTCTCAGTTAGGAATTCCCTCGAGTTCTCCTTCCATTTGTCACTGTGGCTGTCTATTAAAAGCTTTCTTCAGGTCCCAGTGACAAAGTCTTCCAAGTCAGGCCAACCCATTGAGTCCTGGATCTGCTCTTTCCAGGCAATGTGGCATAGGAGAAGTCACAGTAATCTTTTTGCTCGTCTGTTTTCTAACCTCTAAAACAAGAATGATAAAACCCTTGTGAGATTTTTTTCTTCAGGTGCCTCAGGGCTCTCATCCTTGCTACTCAAGGTACAACTTCCATAGGGACTAAAAATGAATGACTCAAGTAAAAAACCCCTGGAGCCAGGAACTTCAAAGAGGTTCTGTCTGTTCTAAGACCTGGCAAACTTTCCAGCAAATAATAACTGCCTCCTTAAGTCAGCATTTGCTCTTGTAGAACTTGAGGTTAAAAGATGTTGTAACTCATTTCTGAACTTCCTCCTTGGAATTTCATGCCCCAGGTTTGCCTTCTAGCCATTTTGGCATAAATTACAGTTTTTCCCT
>NW_007726436.1:558900-584731 GCF_000696425.1 Galeopterus variegatus
GCATTTGCTCTTGTAGAACTTGAGGTTAAAAGATGTTGTAACTCATTTCTGAACTTCCTCCTTGGAATTTCATGCCCCAGGTTTGCCTTCTAGCCATTTTGGCATAAATTACAGTTTTTCCCTCATCCTGAACAACTTTTCATCAAATTTACATGCTATTTGCTAGAAAATGAAAGGGAAAACCTAAATACTTTAATTAAAAGGAAGGTTAAGGCAAACATTTAAAAGGTTTAAGTATAAAGTGACCCCTTACCATTAAGAATACAAGATAAAAATCTAGGAATATTTGGAGTTTATTTGGTTGAAGTTAAATCCCTTTAATATAATCTTTCGTGAACATTGTCTCTGGATATTATTTAATTTGACAACTATTAGGTTTCTCTTAGTCAAGAAACCAACTAGCTCCCTTTTCATCTGTTTGCAGGCTATGATTTTGGCAGTAAGGTGAGTCACAATTCTGACTTTTAACTGGGCATTGTCTTAAAGATTCCATACCAGGAAAGAAGTCAGAGGAGAACGAGCTCACTTCACCCTAATTGGAAGAGCAGAGCACCTTCCCATTAGGTAGTGGGCAGCCTGGGTGGTATTTTTCCTCCTATTCTCATTTACTTTTCTATTTTTGCAGGTTCTGTGGTTGGAGTTATAAAGGAAGTGAATGTGCGCCCATGCCCCACCCAGCCCTGCCAACTGAACAAAGGACAGTCGTACAGTGTCAATGTCACTTTCACCAGCAGTGAGTAACAGTGGCTCCTACCCTCAAATTCATGTTAAAGAATAACATAAATCTCAAGTATTGGAATGAGCATAGGAATGTGGGGGGTGGGGAGTGGGGGCAGTGGGGAACAGTGGTAGTCAGAAATGCTGTGACCTCCCTTCCAGCTTTTGCAAAGCTGGGATTCACTATGTCCTTGGACATCCATTTCCCATATGCCTGTTTCTCAGAGTCCATGGTTGCCAAACTCCCTTTAAGCAAACAGGAAGATTTCTATATATTCACAGCTTAGAGAAGACAACTTGGCTTCTCTCTGTCCTGTCTTGGCCTGTATTGCACATCAGGCTTTTATGGGAAAGTCAGCTCTGTTTAGCTACAGACTGCAAAGTATGAGTACAGACCCCAAAGTATGAGTACAGACCCCATCTGTAAACTTTAGAACTCCTCCAAAATTTTATTTTAAGCAATATACCTCTTCCAGCTTTTGCAAAGCTGCGATTCACTATGTCCTTGGACATCCATTTCCCATATGCCTGTTTCTCAGAGTCCATGGTTGCCAAACTCCCTTTAAGCAAACAGGAAGATTTCTATATATTCACAGCTTAGAGAAGACAACTTGGCTTCTCTCTGTCCTGTCTTGGCCTGTATTGCACATCAGGCTTTTATGGGAAAGTCAGCTCTGTTTAGCTACAGACTGCAAAGTATGAGTACAGACCCCAAAGTATGAGTACAGACCCCATCTGTAAACTTTAGAACTCCTCCAAAATTTTATTTTAAGCAATATACCTTTCAACTGTTAAGTCTGCATTCCACGTGGAAATAAAGGTGCAGTTATTACTTAGCCTCTGTAAGGTTTAGGGAACCCACTGGGGACCTAAGAAGCAATCAAGGAATCTGAGCTTTCTTCTTCAAGTAGAAGAAATATTATTGGAATTTATTGCTTTCTTGTATCATATTTATCACCTTCAAAATTCCCAAAAATCTAGACAAATGTAAGTCTTTATTTCTAGATAGGGCATCTGCCTTGAATCTTTCCCTCATTTTCTGTTTTGTGGAACTAGACTAGACAGTCTAATAAGAAACCTCAAAGTTCCTGTCATCTCTTGTTTATAAGCCTAAAGACAGCCCTAAATACTAGTTCTCTGCTTTCTCTCCTATACTATACCCTGGCCCCTCTATTGTTCCAAACCAGAAAAACGCCTTCTAAACAAAAGTCATCCCCAACCCAGACAGAAAGAAAGAGTCAATACTCTGGATCTCTAAAATAACCTAATAGCTCATAACTCTGGTTATCCTAATTTTATAATATCTTTCTTCCTTCCTGCCCATATTTGTGATATGGAGGGTAGAATTTGTCAAGAAATGTTTCTCTTTTTAATCTTACTCAGTTTCTAAAGGATTACCTATTTTACTGTTGTTACAGACCATGGCATTTAAGACACACAAAACACTGACAGAAGCTTATGTAAATATTAAACAGATGTTTACTGCCAAAAATCAGTTGCCTTGTAGGATAAGGCTACTTATCTAGATAGCTCTGATTCTCATGAGAAACTGTGAAAGGCAGTGAAGAGTGAGGTGGGGTTGAGAGCAAAGAAGACAACTCCTGTTGAAGGCTTCTATTGCATAATTCAGTAATTTTTCTAGTTTCAGAGTAAATGCTTATACTGTGCTATATACTAAGCATAATTACAAAGAGAAATAGACCCAAGGAATTAACAAATACAGGCTTTATGATCTGCTATTATAACAATGTCGTTGCTTGAGAATATATCTGAGTTTTTGATTTAGAGTTTGGAAATAGGTTGTTTTCTTCACCATCTGATTCTCTTTTTTCTCTTAGGTATCCAATCCATAAATAGCACAGCCTTGGTGCATGGCATTGTGATGGGCTTCCCAGTTCCCTTTCCCATTCCTGAGCCTGATGGTTGTAAGAGTGGAATCAATTGCCCCATCCAAAAAGGCAAGACCTATAGCTACCTGAATAAACTACCGGTGAAGAGTGAATACCCTGCTGTAAGTGACATTATTGTTGAGGACACTGGAAGCCTTGGGACTGGTTTAGAAATCTGAGGGCAGGGGGCAGGAAGCAAAGACTGGGTAAAGGGCCCCTCATTTGTATGGCGAGAAAGCGGAAGCCTGAGGGAAAGGAGATGGGTTTGAGTTTTAGGAATCATGAGTCCCTTTGTTCTTTCACTATTTCCTGATGGTTAGCATGGGCCTGATGATGCCATTTTTATACACAATATTTCACTATTAAAATGTTGATTTCATGACCACCCTATGTAGAGGTGGTATTCTCTCTATTTTACAGATGAAAGAATTTGAGCCTCTAATGTTATACAGTATGGACAGAGTCCACTCCTGTAAGAAATATTACAGCCTAGGTTTAGAGCTGAGCTGAGTCTTATAACTCCAAATCCTGTGTAATGTTAGAAGATGTTAGCCAGGCACCAAATAGTTCGAGATCCAAGTTGCCTCATTGTCTTCAGAAAATTCTGGTTTCTCCATTAATCCCTTAAGAGGGCACTAGTTTGTTAGCTTCATAGCAGAGTGGTAGCTTTTTTCACTCTCCTTTCTAGCCTCACCCCTTCAGCCCCCACCTTCACCTCTGACCTACCCCTGCTTTACCCTCTTCTTTTTCTACCAAGCACATTGAGGTAGATTCTGCTGGAGTAGGCCTATATTAAAGATATGAATTTGTATAAAAATAGTGGACGTAAAGGGATTGCTTTTCTCCATGAAGAAAAAGGTGCATTTCTTGAAAGGAAATCAAGTAGAACCAGGAAGAATCTGGCCATTTATTTGCTAAAAAAGGCAAATAATTAAAGAACATTCTAAAGAGACTGAAATATAGGGAGTCTGTGCTTAAGGCATATTGGAGACCCTAAAGGTCAGGGACAGATTTGTAGACTAATTTGTGGAGTATTCATATAATAATGGGCCTTTCTGAACCTTGATTATGTGTGCAGAGTGCCTAGTCAGAGCCTGATACAAAGGAGGTACTCAATGTTTGATAGATATTATCTGTTAAGTGCATTACATTTAATTTGAAAATAGCTCAAATTATGTTAGTTTAAGCACTAAGTGAAACAGTAGTTAATATATGCTAGTCTTGAAAAACTTACAAAGCAAGTTTGGAGAAGCTGGGTACCCCTGTTACTCAAACGTTGTGTTATGAAGAAATCTTTGAGTACAAAAGAGAGGTGGTAACTAATGACAAGTAAGCTAATGTCCACGTAAGAAAGGACCTGTAAAGTGTCAGTGAGTTATTAAGAATTAGAAGGGACAGCTCATAGTATGAGTGTAATAAGTCAAGGCAGAGATCTCTAATGAGGTATATTATTAGAAAACAGTTTAAGTTAACTGGAACTATATTACTACAAAGGGTTGTTGTCCTTGAAATTATTCATACAGCCATACATTTCTTTGGACCATCTTTTGTGCTATGACATTTCCATTTCCAGCTAATGAGAAAGTTTCCTTACACCTAAGAATCTAACTTTTTTACTCTCTATTCTTCATGGTTACAGTTGGAAAAGGCTAGATCAAGTTGCCAAATACATGAGAAATTGTTTAAATATAAAATTATTATTCATGTAAGGCTTCATTTATGTACCATTGATATAAGAGGGGAAAGAGCACTTTAGAAATTACATTTGATGGGCCGGCCCGGTGGCGCACTGGAGAGTGCGCCATGCGGCGGCTCTGCAATGGTGTCTAGCAGTTGATTGGAGAGGAGGTGTTCTGTGGCAAAAATTCTGAATGGCTGGTTCTCTGGTGTATTATGTCTCTTTTTCTGTCTTAGGTGGTTTTCATTAAATGCAGCACTTGGTTAGCAGATGTTTGATTTTTTTTTTTAACAACATTAACTTGTGACCTCTTTCTGCACCTGGAAATGTACCTTTGAATAAATAAAACTTATCAGTCTTGTCTTCTGCATTTGTCTGTGGTCACCTGCTTTCAGACGGAGTATTTTCCCCTAGATCCGTGGAAGGTGAGCCACCAATTCAGTGGTCCCAGAGTGCACTGAAGACATGATTCTTTTAAAAAATGCATTTTTTCTCCTTTTTGCCCAGTTAGACCTTATCTATTTTATACAAAATGACCTTGTTTTGCTTAATTTTGCACAATCTTATACCACCAAGTATACTTGAAAGAAGTGATAAAATCACACCTCACCTAGTTGAATAACAACAACACCTGAAAGGCTGAGGGAACTGAATTCGTGGGGGGACAGGTAAGGGAGTAGGGTTAGGATGAGACACTGATCTTTTGGGAACCCTCTGCTATGATGAGGAAAGCCCAGAAGCTTGAAGATGAAATGTGAAGTTGTAGCAAGTAATGGCTAAATTAATTAAGTCTTAGAGTTTCCTACTTTTGAGTACAAGTATAATCATGGGGCGTATACGAGCATATTTTGTTTGTTTTAAATCAATGTACTATCAATCAGCTTTTGGTGGCACAGGGATTACAGCTGTATTCACAGTTGAGTGGAGGTAATGTGGACCTTGGAAAATTATCTGTTGTTAGGTTGGGGCAAAAGGAAGGAACTCTTTTCTTAGTTGAGTTTCTACAAAGTGTCTATGAGCAAATAATTCATTCAGTCCGGTTCTTTTCAAACCAGTAATTTCACTAGACCTTTGCATTTCTTTGGCCTATGAGTTTCCCAGGAAAACCACCAGGGGACAGCAATGGATTAGGAATAAAGTTATCAACAGCCAAGCTTAATTAAGGCATTCAACCACTGTACTCCTTAGCTAAGTTCTTTTTTGTATCCTCTCACACTGAGTCTACAGGCACAGCCCACTCTGTTTTCCCATGCTGGACCCTAGGTGGGTCAGAATTGTGTAAATTCCAAAGATGGTTTACTGCTATGGTCTCTGGCTTCAGATTCCCAGTTAACTGGACTTCCAGTGCAATCTTTAAGTAACTTTATCTCTGTGCTTTAGTTTCCTTACCTGCTAAATAGGGACGATAATAGTACAGCTGTGAGGATTCAATGAGATTAGACAGGTCTTAGAATGACCCTTGACACATACAAGAGGACTTCAAAAAGTTCATGGAAAAATGGAATTAAAAGCTAAAAATTAAAAATATAAACTTTATTTCTTAACATAACCTCCATCAACTTCAGGATACTTTCATAAGCAATGATACCAGCCATTTAAAGAACTGAGGGTCCTGGGAATTTAACCATGTCAATGCAGTCTTTTTTACATTATTAACTGAAGAAAAATGGGTGTCCTTTAAAGATTTTTTAAGATTAGGAAACAAAAAGGAGTCAGAAAGCCAAATCAGGGCTGTGAGATGGATGCTTAATGATTTCTCATCAAAACTTGCAAAATTGCCCTTGTTCTATAAGAGGAATGAGCAGGAGCACTGTCATGGTGGAGAAGGACTCTGGTGAAGCTTTCCCAGACATTTTTCTGCTAAAGCTTTGGCCAGCTTTCTCCAAACACTCTCATAATAAGCAGATGTTATTGTTCTTTGGCCCTCCAGAAAGTCCAGCAAAATGCCTTGAACATCCCCAAAAAACTGTTGCTGTGACCTTTGCTCTTGGCCAGTATGCTTTTGCTTTGACTGGACCACTTCCACTTCTTGGTTGTCATTGCTTTGATCATGTTTTGTCTTCAGGATCATATTAGTAAAGCCATGTGTGTCATCTCCTGTTACAATTCTTTGAAGAAGTGTGTCAGGATTTTGATCCCACTTGTTTAAAATTTCCATTGAAAGTTCTGCTCTTCTTGTCTGCAACTGATCTGGGCTTAACAGTTTTGGCGCCCATTGAGTGGAAAGTTTGCTGAACTATAATTTTTCAGTCAGAATTGTGTAAGCTGAACCAATTGAGATGTCTATGGTGTTGGCTATTGTTTCTGCTGTTAATTGTCAGTCCTTTTCAATTAGGGTATGAACAAGGTTAATTTTTTCTCACAAATTGATGTGGATGGTCTGCTGCTTTGGGCTTCATTTTCAACATCGTCTTGTCCTTTCTTAAAATGAGTTATCCATTTGTAAATTGCTGATTTCTTTGGAACATTGTCCCCATAATCTTTTTGTAAAGTATCAGTGATTTCACCATTCCTCCACCCAAGCTTCACCGTAAATTTGACCTTTGTCCTTGCTTCAGTTTTAACAGAATTCATGTTCTCTGATAGTGGCTCTTTTTGAACTGATGCCTTATTCTTCTGAGTGTCTCAAACTATTCAGACATAACAAGTTAATACAAATCTATTTTGGTGCAAAAAAATTTTGAAATCCATGCATAGTTTTTTTATAATACGCATTTTCCATGAATGTCTCGAAGGCCCCTCACGGTATACACTCTGCAGATGTTAGTTATTATTCTAGGAGACAGTATTCTTTGTGTAGAAACAGCAAGAAAATCAGAAGGTGCAATTTGATGTATGATGATAGTCACCTCAGAAAAATGAGGCTATCCTCTGTGCACAGGAACTTTCAGAGGGGCCCAGAAAAGCTCAGCTCTCATGTGTGTCTGCTATCTCCCTGTTCTCAGAAGATTCCTCATGTCATTTAGCTCCTTTGAGGCTAACAGCTCCCTGCATTTCATACTCCTCTGCCCTCATTTGTTAAAAGAAGACAAGACCCACACTACCGTGCAAAATGAGGACTGCCTGTAGCTGAGAACAATGCCTACTTCAGGGAATATTGATTCTGATACAACTGACTAGTTGAGCGTTAAACTATTTTGGAAATAATCTACATATCTAAGGGCTAAAATATATTTCTCTTCTCCCCACTTATTTTTTAAATTATAAAAAAATAAACATTTTACTACTGTAAACCCTTCATTGCTTATACCATGCGTTCTTTGTGAAAATCTGTTCTTGGGGAGAAAAAAAATCTTACTCTTTTTATGTATAAAGCATGAGTACACATATAATACAGAAACAGATGTACATTATATCTGTGATATTAACATCGTGGGGTGGTTCATTAGAATTAAAAGGTCTAAAAACTTCTTACCAGCCAGCCTCCAAAAATTAAAATAAAATAAAAGGTCAAAAAAGACTCGTTAAGGAAGTAATAATGAAAAAAAAGGTGGAGAAACACTGGTTAAGACATAGAACATAGTCCACAGCCATACAACCCAGAACATGCCCAATCGTGACTGATCTCAGAAGCTAAGCAGGATCGGTACTGGTTAGTACTTGGGTGAGAGACCACCTAGGAATACCAGGTGCTGTAGGCTTTTCAAAAAAATAAGTTATTAAATTAAAAGTAAATAAAATTTAAAAGACAGCATAAATTTTTTGAAAACTGAAAAAGACAGAAGAAAAGCAGTTCAGCTGATACACAGCCTTCCATCAGAGCAGAAGGGGAGCACAACAGCTTGTGACTGTTTACCAGCCATCATGGGGGTACCTGGAGCCTGCAGCCATGAGCTAGGTAGGGCTCCCATGGGGGGATTAGTTTGAAAGGTCATCTTTTACAGATGGTTCACAGGTACCCCCAAGTCATTAAAACATTGAGAAGCATTGAATCTTAGGTATATAAAAAAGGTCATGCTCTTTCCAATGACAGTCTCATGCTTTTCTTGTCCACTGAGCAAGCCTTGGAGGCTTAGACACCCAACTCTTCTCTTATATAAATTGTGAGACCTGGTATTTAGTCAAAACTTCAAAACTTCATGCTAATAAAAAGCAACATTTATGGAGTAATTTCAGGCTCTGCCTGTTTGGTTTTGAGTTCTTAGTTGATTTTTTTAAATGGAACAGAGTGATCTTGATTATGCTTTGCAAAGGTTGATAAAGCAGAGTGTTCTTTGAGAACACCCTCTAGACATAGAAAGGTTGGCTTGAAATAGGTGAGGTCAACCTTTTGGTTTTGAGTTCTTAGTTGATTTTTTTAAATGGAACAGAGTGATCTTGATTATGCTTTGCAAAGGTTGATAAAGCAAAGTGTTCTTTGAGAACACCCTCTAGACATAGAAAGGTTGGCTTGAAATAGGTGAGGTCAACCAAAGAAGATGATCTGGGATTAGCCATCCACTTCGGATAATCCAGAAAGCAAATAATGCTTCCATGACTGGGTTGGTATGAGAACAGGGTCATGGTACATAGGAAGAGCACAGGGAAAAGAGGTGTAAGAAAGAGGTGAGAGTCATTAAACAAGCGTTTTTCCCAAGGGCCCTCTGGAAAGGAGACAGAATAGGAAATAGAGGTCAGGGGGGTGCCTTCTTTAGAGACCTGGGATACTCAGTTGAGTTGTCTGCAGTATGTGTGTTGGGTATGGGTGTGGGAGTGGGGGCAATGTTATGTGACCCACGGCAGAAAGTGGCTCTGGACTCCACAGGTGTTGTCTAAAAGTCTAGAGGAGTTGAATCATTTTGGGTGGTTGTGTCTTTTTCTCTGAAGAGAATCCCCTGGCCTGTCCCTCAGATTCTAAACTGATCCCAATTCACTTACAGCTGTCAGTTGACTAGCAACTAAATGGTCTGGGTGTTGGTTGCCATGGAAACAGCTAAAAGGCCCATTGCTATGGGAACCTATCAAGCTCTCCAAACCAGGGGTTTGGTTTCTTAAAAGGGGTGGAGGGGAGGGTGGAACCCAGGAGAGGAGCTGCATAGGTAGCTTTAGTGTCCTAGAAGAGGGTGAGCAATGTGAGTGAGTGGGCCTGGCCAGCTCCTGGTGACTGGGACAGAAGAAGGACAGTGACCTCTTTTACTTTCCACAGACATTCTCTGCCTGTTCTCTGCTCATTGCCCTGTGGTAGCCACAGAGCCCAGATATTTGCTGTTCCAAATGGAGAGTAAGGACAAGAGATTCTGGAACGAACCTGGCATGTCAGCACAGCTACCCACATCTGCAGGGGTTCTGAGAGGGAAAGGCTTGGCTCCTCTTCTGGCAGACCCTTCTCCACAAATCATATGTCCCAGATAAGCAGCCAGTAGGTGAAAGGATCAGCTTAGCTCTGACTGCCAGTGGGTCAGACCAATAATGAGCCTGGTAGACAATACAAATGGCTTTTGGCCTTGAACATGGCAGAGATGCTGGGTGTAGCAGATCAGAAAGCAGAAGGGCAGGCTGACAGCAGCAGTCTCAACTCTCAGCAGCAGAGAAATTCATTGCTCTGCTCTCTACACCCCCTACCCACCCACATGCCCCTGCCACGAAAGGGGTACTGCAGATGGGTCAAATGTGAAAGATGAGGTTTGGCAAAGAGTTTCAATGTATGCACACACAGTTGTAAGATTCTTTCCTGTGTTTCACAATCAAGGGAAATAACTCTTCAATCAGTGTTTAGAGGTAAGGTGATCTTTCACTGAAATGAAGAGAAAACATCCCAGTGGCTCTGCCACTAACTATTGTTAATGTGTGATGTATAAATTGAAGAGATAGGACTAGATCATGTCCAAAGCCTCTATCAGGACGAACAGTTTGTGATTCATCAAGACACAGAAGGGAAGTTTGAGCACCACTGCCAAGCAGAAACAGACTGATTTCTTTTCAGGGCCGGCCTGTGGCTCACTCGGGAGAGTGTGGTGCTGATAACACCAACGCCATGGGTTCAGATCCCATATAGGGATGGTCGGTTAGCTCACTGGGTGAGTGTGGTGCTGACAGACTGATTTCTTTTCAGTTGCTTATACCTGTGAGGGTGAAGAAAATCCCTGAAGTCCAGAGGGATTTAGAACTGAGACTAAGGCCAACACATTTGATTTAGAGACCTTCTCAGATATGTTTGGCCCAGAGGAACTTCACCAGATTCTTCAGAATTCTGAGATGTGTGGTGTTGATTTTCTCTCCTAATCTTGCCTTTACCTGCCTAGAGTTGTTGGTCTCAGCCCCTTCCAGGGAGCTTTAGCGTCAAGAAGTTTGGCATCAGAGAGAGAGATGCCACCAGAATTTGGACTGCTCCACAGGACAATTGAGCATTTACCCAGAATCTGTGGGGACGTTTTCACTTTCGGAAGCAGTAGTTGTTTATAGAGTTCTATAACATTCGAAAATTTAAATACAAACTGGGTTTATATCTCACCTGCAGCTTTTCTCAGCTGACTGACTTTGAATAAGTTACTTAACCTCTTAAGGCCTCAATTTCCTCACCCATCTTGGGGTGGTTCTAACGATGACATGAGATGGTGGAAGCAAAGCGCTCATAATAAGTACCTGAGAAAGGTCATTAGTAGTGTTATTATCATCCTAGGTAAGAAAGGAAGGTAGCAGCCATGGAAACCGCTCAGTGGCCTGGAATCATAGGAGTTTGCCATGCATTTGTCTTCCAAATTTCATTCCAGGTTCCTTTCAAGACTGATGGCCTCCCCCATGCCCCACTCTGGTTTGCCTTCACTAAGCCAGATTCTAATCCTCTCTTTATGACACAACCACATTCTTTTTCATGTATAATTTTTATGTGTCAGCTTACCTTCCTATTAGACTGTAAACATCCTGAGAATTGACTGCCCTTTTATCTTTAAGTAAATGCCTAGACTCAGCACTCAGCGATTGTTTAATGAATTTTTTTAATATGGAAAAATGCCATTTTTCTTTAGGTTTTGGATCTGATCATTTAACCGTATAACAACCTCGTCTCCAAAGAGGGAAGAGTAACAGTTGACTTGGTTTCATTCTCTTAAGGAAGGGGTAGTGCCCTATCCTGGGTGGGCAGCTCTAGAGCAGGACCGGGGCTCACATCTTCTAGAAACTAGCTGTCATCTGTCACTAGGACTCATTGACAAAGCTAGCTTGTCTCCAGCCCGAAGGCTCCCTGGCAGTGGGCTCAGGTGGAAATGGCTCTCCCACCCCTCCTGGCTGCTGTCTTCAGCTCAGAAAGCCTCTCCCTCCTGATTGCTCCTGTCTGGGTCACAGAGATGGTTCTATAGCTGGAAGTTGTATCAGGTTGCCTTTGGGAGGGTGAGGGAAAGTGGATCTGGCTTATGCAACTCCCTTTTCTCTGGTACACTGAATCCCTGCAGCCCCTGGCAGACACCCTCAGCTTCCCACCAGAGCTTGCCAATGCTCGGCTCAGCAGGAACAAGGCCCAAAAAGCTACATGGAGCATCTCCCAGACTGTGGCCACTGACAACCATTTTCTTTCAAGATGGGTAAAGGGAAAGTGCTGGGATAGGGAGTAAGGCAGTGGAATGTAGGAGAAAAGCCTCTAGACCTGATTGATTTGCTGTGTGACCTTGGATGAATCATGTAACCTCTTTTAGTTAAATACCTCATAGAGTGGTTATATGGACAAAAGGAAATGATGTGCCCACGTAGCTTGGAAATACAAAGGATATTCATGCTAGAATGTTAATATCATAGGCTAGTGCAGAGAACTAGCGGTTAATCCTTTGGATTTTCCTACTTAGATCCTGTTGACTTGATGAGCTAGCTGGGCACACCCACAGAAAACCCCACAAGAGAAACAAGGTCCTGGATTTGATCACCGTAAGAACAAGGTTAAGATTGACTCCGTAAACACTTTCTTTTTTCTTGGCTACAAAACAGACCTGGAATGCAGCTGGCTCTCTGAAATGTTTGCTGTTAGGCCCGAGGGTATAAAAGGCTTAGGCTACTGCACACTTCTGTCATCCTGTCCATCATGCAGGCTAGCTGAATTTATACAGACAGGACAGCATGCATTCCTTCAACCCTCACTTAACTGAGCACCTATTATGTGCCAGGCACTGTGCTGGATGCTGGGGATAAAAAAATGAGTGAGGCATGGTCCCTGCCTTCAAGTTGCCCAGAGTCTGTGGGAGAGGCTAGCAGCAAACCATCACTATGAGATGGTGGGACAATGCCATGATAGTCACATGTACAGAGTGCCATGGCAACAAGCAGGAAGAACATTGTGATTGATTTGCTCTGGAAGAGGCAGAGCCAGGTCAGGCTTTTGTTTGGAGCATGGCTGGAAATGGAGACATCTAACACTGTACTAGAGTGGTGGGACAACGCCATGATAGTCACATGTACAGAGTGCCATGGCAACAAGAAGGAAGAACATTGTGATTGATTTGCTCTGGAAGAGGCACAGCCAGGTCAGGCTTTTGTTTGGAGCATGGCTGGAAATGGAGACATCTAACACTGTACTAGATCTTTATTCATCTATCATCCATCCAGTCTTTCATTCATTCATCAAACATGTCTTCTGAGATTTTTTGGAATATTTATACAGTGAATTTACCTCCTCCTGAACTGCTGGTCTTGGTTAATTTGTTTTTACTTAAAGTTCCTCCTACTGAGTTTACTCTGGAACTAAGTAAGCATATTTGGTTATGTTCTGACTGTGCATCCAGTATATTCCCAGCTATGGTTATCTACTTGGATTTGAGAATTCTGGCGCCTACTCTCCAGCAGTCTTACACCACTTCTCCTTTCTCTGTGTATGCTCCAGTAACATCGGTCTCCTTTCAGTTCCTCAGGTTGACTCCTCTCCCTTCCCCCAGGCATGGGACCCTTACACGTGCTGTTCCTCTGCCTGGAATGTTCCCCCTCACTCCTACGCACTTTCATTTAGTTAACTCCTACTCATCCTCCACATTTTTGCTAAAATGTCTCTTTCTCAGGGAAGGCTTCCCTGACCACCTCCCCCAGATCCGATCAAGTACTTTGCTATACATTCTCATAGCACTCTCTTCTCTCCCTTCATGGCTCAGTTCAAAATTACATACTGGTATGATTGTTTAACTAATGTCTGTCTTGCCCAGTAACTTGTAAACATCATTGGGACAGACAACATTTCTATTTGCTCATCCCTATATTCCCAGTGTCTAGCACAGCTCTTAGTCTAAGGAGCAATTGGCCAATAAATACTTTTTGAAAGAAGTAATATTGAAATAATTGATTAATGACCTTTTTTGCCACTATTTGCCTTGGGGCTACTTAAATGGTTGTGTGTCCAAAACCAAAAGCAGTACCAAATGAAAAAACAAGGACCAGAACTAAACAGGGAGCCTGCCCTGAGAAAGGCACAGAAAGAAAGAAGGTAAGCCACGGAAGGGATGTCCCAGACCAGAAGGCTTGATGGTGTAGAGGGGCAAGGTGGGAAAAGTGAAAAGACGAGCTGTCTGGCAAGGTCAGACCGAGGAGGCAGTCTGAGACGGGGGGAGAATTCTGAAGCCCTGCTGTCTATACCTCTCTAGGTTTTGAAGTCAATAAATAGATATTGAGTATCTAACACCCTGATTCTCAGGGGTACCTGGGATGTAAGATAGTATGCCAGGGTACAACAGACAGGATAAGAGTAACCTATTTTCCTGCTGCTTCAGTGTTCTAACCAGACTTCAAGGAGTGTGGCGTTGTGGAAGAGGAGGATCATTTTATATGAAAATCAATAGTGATACAGAGTAGAATATAAATTTCATATAAAAACTCACATGAGATTTTGCAGACATTGATACTATGACTTCAGTGGTAGTTCAGGGGAAAAGTCTGAGAACCATTAGTACCACAAAGTACTATAATCCAAAAGATCCTGTATGAATTGAAGTTTTGAAAATCAAATAATATAAGAAGTGCATGGAGGACATGCTCTTAGAGGCAAAACTTTTCTTGTTCATTTTTGTACTCCTGCTGAGACATAGCACAATGCCCGGTGTGCACCGCAGTTGCACATTGAATATTGAATTGAATCCACAGCAAACAACTCACTCTTAGTCTGGTCTGTAAATTGTTAATTAGATTTTATTATCAAGATTTCTCTGCCTAGCTACTCCCCCCAGAGAGAGTTAGGGCCACTTCTTTGTCTCCTTGGACAGGACCTAGATAAAGAGGCTCCACTGGGGTGTTGTGTCCAAACTTTTCCAGGACTGAATCATGGGGGAGGCAGTGGGGAGGTAACAAGAGCAAGATGAAAGCAGAAAGTGTGGAGTTTCCTGTGATTACCTATAAGGAAATTAGTCTCTAGTTTCTCTTCATGTTTCCATTGTTATCTGTGTTTACTTTGACTCCAGGAGCAACTGTGGGCTCTATGAAGATGGGCTGTGTCTGTTTTTAACACTAGGCACCTTAAAACCATGCACAACAAATACTTGCTCACTGTCCAGCCCAAGGAATTCCTGGAATTGGAGGAGATAAAGTCTTGGGAAAGATAACCATCTGAATTGCAAAGTTCTCAGAGGTAGGCGGTAGGAAGCAGGAAGTTGGAGGAGTAGGTGTCTGAGGAAGATTGGTGGGTCCTTTCTCTTCTCTAGCAGGAGCCTGGCAGCTAGACCCCAGCCCTCTGGCCATTAAATAACTCCTGTGAGGTGGTTTTGATATTTAAAAAGAAAAACCTTCACATCTGTAATCTGATTTGATTAAAACATCTCTGGGATGTAGGCAGGGTCAAAGGTCATCTCCATATAACAAGGGAGGCAATGGAGGCACATAATGGTTAAAGTAACTTGTGCGAAAGTCCTACTCCTCTCACAGGACAGACCAAGAGGAAGAACAGTAGATCGGGGCATCGGACCTCCCTTTCCACAGGGGCCTTCGTGTCTTGCCAATAGCCTCTTTCTCTGCGCTCCACAGCAGGAGCCCGGCAGCTAGACCACATCTCTGGGATGTAGGCAGGGTCAAAGGTCATCTCCATATAACAAGGGAGGCAATGGAGGCACATAATGGTTAAAGTAACTTGTGCAAAAGTCCTACTCCTCTCATAGGACAGACCAAGAGGAAGAACAGTAGATCGGGGCGTCGGACCTCCCTTTCCACAGGGGCCTTCGTGTCTTGCCAATAGCCTCTTTCTCTGCGCTCCACTTGGCCAACACCCCGAGCTGGTATCCAGGTCCCCAAGACACTAGACCACTAGACCCCCCCTTGGGAACTCAGACAGGAGCCCCTGCTGTGGATCTTGTCTTGACTTCCCTCTCCTAGCACTTTCCTCTGAACTCTTCCTGCCTCGAGTCTCCTTGCCAGCTCCACATCAGCTCCCTCCTCCCCTAGGTCTGGCTGGGGTTGGGCCAACCCCAGTCACCCCTTCCAGTCCACCCTCCTACTGCCCTGCAAGGGCCTCTCCTCAGCCACTCCTCAGCCTTTCCCGGGCTCCTCAGTTCCTCTTATTGGAAAAAATAATTGGCTGGGTGGGAGCTTGCCGGTGTTTTATTGTTCAGATAAGGGATTTTCATATCAGTCCTGACAAGAGGCAGTTGACAGGCTATGCTTGCCACCTGCTGCAAAAGGCAGTTTCATTTGGCCAAGTCTGGATGCACTTGGGGAACTGAGCTCCAGGGGAAGGGGGGCCACATTGACAGCTTCATAAACTGAGCAGCCTGCCCCTCACCTGGGGCTGAAAAGGCACTGACCTTCCACCTAAGGCAGGCAGGGTGGTAGTATGGCCAGCTTGGACACTGCCCCTTCTCAACCCTCATTTTAGGACCTAACTCTTCAACTCACCCAAGGCACTGACCTTCCACCTAAGGCAGGCAGGGTGGTAGTACGGCCAGCTTGGACACTGCCCCTTCTCAACCCTCATTTTAGGACCTAACTCTTCAACTCACCCTCAACCAGGACACTTATACTAGAGAGGACAGGGTGGGAGATACCCAAGCTTCTAAAATGAAATAGCAGGGTGACTTATTAATAAGAAAAGTATGAGAAAACTGTATTTACACAGACCCCACCCCTACACCCAACACTGATAATCTGAAAATATTCTTCAGACAACATCGCTCAAGGAATTCTCCCTTATTGCGTGTGAAGGGTTTCTGGGGAGAGGAAAGAAGAGTAGAATCCAGACTGAAGACTCTTCCTGTCTCCAGTAAGACTTGTATTAATTCTGGAGCCAGCCACAGCGACCCAAACATTTCCCATGTGTGATAGAGCCACAATTTCCAAGGGATCCTAGGAGATGAGAAACACCTTTAAAATTTTTTGTGTGGTGGAGGCAGCTGGCCAGCATGGGGATCAGAACTCTTGACATTGGTGTTACCAACACCACACTCTAACCAAGTGAGCTAACTGGCCAGCCCCCCTGAAACCTTTAAGATTGTTTAGCCCAGTCGTTGTCACACCTTTTAGCCACAGGACCTTCTGTCTAACAGAATTCTTTCCAGGAAGCTCAATATCCAGAATTGGTAACAATGACTCCACCCTGACGGAAGGGGTAGGGGAGCTCTGTTGATCCATCATTTCCCTTCCTTCCAATCTGAGCTCTGCAGCAACCCCGTGGTGATGAGGGTGGGATGTGGGGATGAGAGCAGGTAGTGGAGGCAGTGACGGTGGTCCATGGAGGTAGTCTGAAAACCATTTATCTACCCCCTTCTTACAAATGAAGAAACTGAGGCTGGTAGGGGAAGTCACTTGCACAAGATCATGCAGAGTTCCTTTAGGGTCCATGTCATGGTCTCTGGAGCAGCTGACCCTGGTCTCATTCTCTCCTCAGGGCCTCCGCTCCATCCATGCATGGATGTACCCATCCGTCCGTTCAATCAGTGTACATTCAACCACTTGCCCAGGATCATGCAGAGTTCCTTTAGGGTTCATGTCTTGGTCTCTGGACCAGTTAGCCCTGTTCTCATTCTCTCCTAGGGGCCTCTGCTCCATCCATGCATGGATGTACCCATTCATCCATTCATCCATCCGTCCATTCAGCCAGTATTTACGTAGCCAGTACCAGAGCAGTGGAGCTCCGTGCCTTTCACTGCACTGGCCACAGATGCAGCAATGAATATCACATGCACCCTGCTCCTTGAAGTCAAAGCCACCTTCTCAGCAAACCTGGTAGCTGTACATTTCTCCCACTCCAGTACAAGCCCCCACCCTGACTGTCACTCAGGCTCCCAGCAGCCAGAGCTAAAGATAGAATTGAGGGCAACGTTTTAAGTCAGCAGCAAGCAGACCTGGCTGGCCGAGAGGGAAGGGGAGCTAAGCTGAGTTAGGAGACCTCCTCAAAGCAGTCAGGCTGTGTTTCTCTGATCGTGGGCCATTCCCACGAGACTGGCAACAGCTGCTGCTGGTCCTCCTCCTCCTATGTGTAGAGCCCCAGACAGGGCTGATGAAGCCACGGTCTAACCCTTCACTCAGCCTTCTCTAGACCTCAGATGGATCTTCTGGCTTTCTCTCCTTGCAGTTCCTACCCACTGCTCTGCTGCCCCTGGGGCTTTGATTATTTCCAAAGCCAGTAAAGACCCCACTTGTGCAGATCTGTTCTGGCCTCATGCTGACATTCACAGGTTAGGGTTAGGGCAGGAGGAAGCTGAAAGATGAGGTCCAGGGTTAGGGAGGTCAGCCCTCTGCTGGGAGCCCCAGAGCTTACACCCTGGGGGTTCTGCTGGCTGACACAACCTGGCATTGCCTCTAGGACTTTGTGGAGGATGGGGTCACCATGAGATGCCACCCATCTGGATTCCCACTTCCTATCTCTGGGCCACCTACTTCTCTTTGCTGCTTCCTGGTACGGGCCAGTTGGTGCTCACAAGTGTCACACTTGCATGGCGGGGAAGTGAGTGGTGTGGGGGAGGAGAAAATCCTGGATTTGTTCCCATTCCTGGCCATAGCTCTCCACTCTGCAGGCATGGTGGGCTTCAGGTCGTGGTGGCGCCATGGGAGGAAAAGTGGGAAGAGAGAGAGAATGAGCCGCCTTGAGGAGCTCACTCTCCCTCAGAAATGCCAGAAATGCACAAGAGGAATAAAAGCTGCTTCCTTTTGTACCTGGGTCTAATTGAACTCCGAATCAAGTGGATCTGAAGAAGATGGATCAGAGGTTTCCAGGGAGACAGGTTGCCCCAGGATTTAGCCCAAGTGATGAGACTTGTCCTGACCTCCCCGGGAAGGGGGGGGGCGTCACCTCAGCATCTCACCAGCACGACTACAGCATCAAAAGAAGTGACAGAGACAAGATGCCACATACAAACCTCCAGATGGCTGGGGCCCCAGTGTTGGCCATGCTTTCTAAATCAAAGGGTTTGGGGAGAGGCAGGCCAGGGGAGGCAGGTCTGCCTGGCATTCACCCTCTTCCCCCTACAGTGACACAACGGGGACTACCATTCCAAGAACCTGCTTTCCAGGTACAGAAATAGAATAGAAGAGTGGGGTGCGGGGGCTGGGGCTGCCACATGCTGCTTATCCATGGGCATTCTGGGTAAGAATAATAATAAGGCTATTAATAACTTCTTACCTCTGTGTAAGTCTTAAAGACCTTTCTCAAGATATTTTCACCGCCTGCACACCTATGATCTCATTTGATTTTCAAGACAGCCATGTGAATCTGTGGGATCATTGCCCCCATTTGGTAGATGAGGAAATTGAAGCACAGCAAAGGGATTATTATGTGCTAATGAGTCACACTGCTAATAAGTGGCTGAGCAGGACTGGAACCCAGATTTTCTTGGGTCATCTCTCCAGTTGTCCTATTGAAATGTGATTCCAGAAAGCCTGGCCTTTCTCCTGGGTTATTTTAAAGTTACCTCTGGGGACAATGTAGTACAAAGTCTCCCAAAGTGGTGCGCTTTTTCCCTGGGTCAATTAGTCAAGACCCATCTACCCAGCACTTCCCATGATCTATACCCTTCACCAGGTCCCAGAGGCAGCCATCAACAAAACATAGCTCTTGCCATCAAGGAGCTCACAGTTTCGTGAGAAACACTTAGATCATCTGAATGCCACAGGATTCCTTTAGGGACCAAGATAGCCTAGGGTATTGTGGGAGCACAGAGGAGAAACCCTAAGCCAGCCTGGGGGTATCAGAGAAGGCTTCCTGAAGGAGGTGATACACCGACCAGCTCCCTGGATGGGGTTATTCTCCCTGATTATGCTTCTCTTCTGAATACCAACCAATGCCCTTTCCCCACTCCCCTTTCTCCCTACCCTCTGGCCTCTTTCAGGACTGGTATAATCAGGCAGCATTAGCTAGACTACTCTGACCCTGCAGGCCAGAATGAACCCATCCTGCAGCGCAGGGGTTACCACAATAAGACTCCACTGCTGGAAAGGGACAACAGATTGGGTTCTGAGCCCAGCTCTACCTGGGATTTGGCACTCTTGTAGCAATGGAAAGTGTAGATCCCAGGGTGTAGCAAAGACTCCACTGCTGGAAAGGGACAACAGATTGGGTTCTGAGCTCAGCTCTACCTGGGATTTGGCACTCTTGTAGCAATGGAAAGTGTAGATCCCAGGGTGTAGCAGGTTACCCAATCCACCCGCCTACCCTTAGCTCTGTCTACCCAGGAATCATCTCAGATGTGCAAAAACCTAGCCTACGTTTAAAAATCTGCTGATGAGATTCCACCTTGCTCTAGATAATTCCTGGCATCTAATGCTTCTCTGTCTCTAACCTGTATCTGTCTTTTCTGTCATTACTAAAATGTAACCTTTTCCTGTTTAGTTTTTGGTGGAGACAGGGCAATTTGACTTTGGCAGAGACTTGAAAACCATAATCAGATTACCCATCAGCATTCTCCATGTGAGGGTGACGAATCTGTTACTTCCCTCATTAATTTATGATCTGATCCTTACTTTCTCTTAGGGCCTTTCCCCTCCTCTGTTAGTTGAAGAATCCAAGACTGGACAAAGAGTAGCCCCAAGGTGCTACTCTGAACTGATGACAGTGGGAAGACGGCAGGAGTCAGGGGACATTCTGCGGGGCTCGCATGGAGAGTGCGGGGGTGCAGGGAGTGGCAGGAGACAAGGTTAGTGGAGGCCATGAAGTTCAAAGAAAGGAACCAAGCAGAACCCTGAGGTGCTTCAACCTTTAAAGGACTGACACGTGGGCGAAAAGAAACTTGTAAATACAACTGAAGAGGGGCAAAAGGTAATGGACAACCAGGAGCTTGTGATATCACAGGAACCAAGGAAGGAAGTATTTGGCTAGGAAGGGAGTGCTCAACCTGGAGTGTTGCAGAGAGGCCACGTAAGATAAGGACTGAGAAGTGGCTATTGGATTTCAAAATAAGGAAGTCTCTGGGGACTCAGGCTGTGATATCACAGGAACCAAGGAAGGAAGTGTTTGGCTAGGAAGGGAGTGCTCAACCTGGAGTGTTGCAGAGAGGCCACCTAAGATAAGGACTGAGAAGTGGCTATTGGATTTCAAAATAAGGAAGTCTCTGGGGACTCAGGGAGAGCCATCTGAGTGAAGAGGTGAGAGCAGAAAGTGGAGACAGTCAGTGTGCACAACTCCTGGAAGAAGTCTGGCTGTGAAGGGAGGTGTGGTCACCAGCCTCCAAGGTGGCTCTCAATGATCCCACCTCCTGGCACTTTCACCCTTGTTAGTTCCCTCCCACATCATATCAGGGTTGGTCTGTATGATGGAGTGTCATTTCCAAAATTCGAGTATAAAAGACATTGTAGCTTCTGTTTTAGCCTTACTCATGGATCACTCACTCGGGGGGAAGCTAGCTGCCAGGTCATAAGACCCATGTGGCAGGGAACCAAGGCCTCCTGCCAACAGCCATGGGAGTGAGTCATCATGGAAACAAACCCGCCAGCCCTGGTCAAACCTTCGGATAAGTGCATCCCATCCTGACTGCAGCCTCATGAGAGACCTGAGCCATCCTGCTTAGCTGCTCCTAGATTCCTGACCCTTAGAAACCATGCAAGAGTTTATTGTTTCTTGTTTCATGTTTGTTCTTTTAAGCTGCTAAACTTGGGGGTCATTTGTTACACAAGCAGTTGATAAAAAATACAGGGGGATTGAGATAAGGATGTGAGAATGAGAAAGAGGGGTTTCTGTTTTGTTTTTAAAGAGTGAGTCTGGAGCTTGTTTAAATGTTAATGAGAAGAAGCCAGTGAAGAGGAAGAAGTGGAAAATAAGAGAGAAGTGCATGGAAAATCAATTGAATGAGTTTTCAGCAGGTGGAAAGGGAGAGCGCCCAAAGCACTTAAGGGATTAGCCCAAGTTCCTGGGAGGGATGCCTGGAGCCCTACCCTACCTCTTCCATTGTGACCGGAGAGCAAAAGAGGAGAGGATAAAGTCTGTGTGATGGCAGGACGTTGATGGAAATTCTGCCAAATGACTCATATTTTCTCTAGAGGTTACCTATTGAGAATGTGGAGGGAGATGTTGGCGAATGTGATATCTTGAGGAGAGTGGAGAAAAGGTCTGAAATAGCTGATGGTGAGCTCTAGAGAGAGCATTAAGGAAAGAAGAAAATCTGGGGCCATTTTGAAAGCTTGGTTGTGGTAGAGGCCATGATTGCGTGGTCTCCTCAGTCTGTGTGGCAGTGTATTTTTTTCTCCAACAGCACCCAGAATGCTAGATACAGGTGCAGAGAAGACGAATAATTGAATTAACTTTGGGCTGGGCCTTTGCCAAAAGGGAGTTATGAAAAGACAAGGAAGCAATGGAGGTGGGGCTATTGGTATAAGAGTGTTAGAAGAAATGGAACATGGACCCCAGGCTGGCCAGGATGCACGGGAAAGCAGGAAGGGCTGATACAGGAGAAAATAAAAAGCCAAGCAATCAGAGGGCCAGTGATGTCACAGGATAGTTGTAGGAAAGGCTGGGGGGAGCACAAAGGTGTGGGCTTGCGGCCTGCCTGCAGGAAGCTGGGATCTAACATTTCAGAGGTGGGACAGCTCCAAGATGACAAGGTTCTGGGGTGGCCAGGGAGTGGGGGCCTGCAGTGGAGGGACCAAGCTGCTGGGCAGGTGGTCCATGTGGGTGTGATGTCATCCCAGATGATGATGACATTTAGGCTTGCAGCTGTTAAAGCTGTCCCCAGAAGAGGGAGTGCAATGTCTCTCATGAATAAGATGGATCCATGACAGCACCAAGAAAAGCAGAGTGTAAAGTAGGAGGTGGGAGTGCCACCAGAGCAGGGTTTTCATGAGAGAGGAGAGAGAGCTTAGTGACTGCATCCTGCCTCCTGAGGCCAAAGCCTGAGAGAAAAGGGCAGCCTCCCCCTCAGAAGGCTGAAAGGGAAGCATGTCCTTAAGAGAAAGCCACAGACCATCAGGCCACATAGATGAGACAGAGGAACAGCCCAAGTGCCCAGGGGTCCAGGGGGCATTTTGGACAGAGAGGATCCATGGGAGGTGGGAAGGGGAAGCCCAGAAGAGTATGGAAAGAAAGCAAAAGTCTGTTTGGCAGAAGGGGCTCCATTCTGGGGCATGGTGGCTTTAGCTGGCTGCAATTTTTAAAGGACTCCATCCAGACAGTGAATTATTGGGGCTCGGAGAACTGGAGCCTCTCTGAAGGGGTCAGCAACAGCCCAATTATTCTTCATCATTTTGAGAAAGTCCTGGTCCATGTGCACAGGCTGGAGCCATGACTCAGCCCGTGTAGAAGTCAGCAGTAGCCTCTGGTGGCTGGGGGGACCTTTGGCCAACTGATAAAGAGCTAGCCAAGGCCAAGATAGCTGCACTGCTTCCTGGAAGGGGCTGCAGGTTTCCCCACAAGCTCCTGGACCAGAGTCTGGCACTGTGTCCTGAGGATGTGGGGTACCATGCATGGTTTGGGAGGTGATCTGTTTGGCCTGCGGTTAGTATAGAGTAAGAACAAGTCATTGCTAGTCTTTAGTTCAAAGCCCTGTGTTCAGAAGCTGTCACACAACACACTGGGTTTTCTTAAGCATCTCCCTTCCTCAGTGCCTTATGATCACCAGCCAGCTTGCCAATATGATGACCCCGGGAGCCTTTTACAGCACCTCTGCCCGCTGGAGACAGTGCTGCTTGGGCTGTCTGGCTGGCTGAGTGTGCTCTGCTGCTCTCAGAGGCCCTCCCTGACTGTTCTGAACAACTTCTCCACTTGGCATCTCAGCCCATCTTCCAAGATGCCACACACACCATGTCACATGCACTCACGCTGCCACGCTCCCACTCACCAACAGAAGAATAGGCACCTTCCCTGCCCCCTGCAGAGGGGTGAGGGTAAGGAGGGTGGGAGGCTGCAGGGGAAAGTGGAGAGAACAGGCAGAGCTCCCCAGGCCCAGGCCTTGGCCTCCTCATCCATTATCCTGGGCTGATCATATCTGCCTGACCTGCTTCGCAGCAGTCACATAAAGATCAACAAGCTGATGTGTGCATAACATTTTTGTTGGCAAAACTGTTCAAAAGTGCCATTTAGTATTTTCTGGGTACAAAGGAGAGCCATGTGGGTGCCATAATAGCTTTCTCGGCTTGTCTCTAATAACTAGCATTTGCACAGCACTTTCTAATTTACAAAGCACATTCTCAAACTTTCTTAAATGCAATAATTCTTGAAAGTGCCTAGTGTGGAGCCTGACATTCAGAATATCTGAGTAAATGACAGCTATTATTTTCTCACTTGGTCCTCAAAGCTCCATTTCACAAATCAGAAAACTGAGGCTTAGAGAAGTTAAGTTTCTCTCAGAATTAGTTCCAAAATGGAAGCCTTTTGATTCCAAAACCTGGGCCCTTTAAATTGCATCACCTCCCTCTGCAGACAACTTAGACCCCTTTCCTCAATGATCCTAAACTTTGGAGAGAGGAAAGAGTCACCTGCGGAGGGGCGTATGGAGTGTATGGCTTTGAGCCTCTTTTCTGCCCTACTCTGCAGGACAGCCCCGCTACACAACCCACAGAAAACCCAAGCCCAGGAACAAGAGGAGAAAGAGAAAGTAGGAAGCAGGGGGAGGAAGAAAATAAACAAGCAAGCTGATGGCAGCCAGAGAAAGAAAATGTGACCAGTGAGGCAGAGAGCTGATGGATGGTGACGTCTCTGGAGAAGGAAAAGCAGGACCCAGAGGATGGAGAGAGAGCACGTGAGAGGCCCAGGGAGGGGCTGGGAGAGCAGCTCGTGGTGAATCAGGCGTGTGAGTCTCAGTGCGGGATATTGATGGCTTTCTGACCCAAGGCACAGGAGGGTGATGGGTGACTGCAGGGAAGCTCAGCCCAGGGCTGGAGGGGTCGTGGGGGAGGCAGGGGCTGTGGGCAAAGGCAGGAAGGGAGGCACAGGTAGAGAGGTAAAGGAGGACTGATGTGAAAGGGAGAGGGGTGGGGGAGGTGGGGGGGTGACTCCTTGTGGAGCAAGAGAGGACACTGACCCAGCACCTGGCCTGGTTGCCTGAGGTCACCTGGGGTCTCTTGGGACCAGCAGCAACTCTGCCCTCCTGTGTCATGTGTCTCTGAAGGCCTTGGGCACCCTGGCCCAACTCATGAGCTCACGCCAGCCCCAGATGCTTAGCATGCATCAGACAACACCCAGACGGTTTCGACAAAATTAGCCAATTTCCAAAACCCATTAAATACGCCTCCTGATAGCATCTCTCTCAGGGCCATTTTCAAAAGCGTGAACTGCCTGGAGAGACTTCCCCGTGACTAGTTCTGGGCTGTCGTCTCCTCCCATCTGGCCTGACTGTGGACTGAGTGACTTCCCTCCATGGCTCCTGCAGGGGCACAGCCCTGGCTCCTGGAATCCTGCTGCTGGTCCCCACTGTGGCCTCCCTGGGAAGTCCTACTGCATACACCCAGCCCTGACTGATGGACAAGGTACCAGGCTCCTGGATGGTGGGTTCCTTCTCCAGTGTGGCAGGAAATTGGCCATGTGACCCCCCTCTCTGAGATCCAGTGACCCTTCTTATAAGGTGAAAACAAAATGAATTCATAACTGACTGGGAAAAGAAAACGGGGGAAAAAATCATAGAGTTGAAAAGGATCTTTAAAATGACCTGTTCTGCCTCCCTCACTATGTGTAAGAAAACCAAAGCCCAAAGAGGGTTGTGACTGTCTGGTGGCATACAACTAGCTGGCAGCAAAGCCACAACAAGAAGCCAGGTCCCCAACTCTGGGGTCTCTGCTCTTCCCTGGTTCAATCTGGTGAAGAGAACTGCATTGGATCTGGTATGAACCATCATACTCCTATAAAGAGCACTGAAATTGGAGTCTTAAGACCTGGGCTTAAATCCTGACTTGGTCCCTTAAGAGCTGTATAACCTTTGACAAGTTATTTAACCTTGTTTGTTTCAGTTTTCTCATCTATATAATGGGGAAAATAGTACCTCCCATATGGGGTTTTGTGATCATATGAGAAGGTGGCATCTTGCCTGGCATGTAATAGGTACTAATAATATTAGAATTTTTATACCCACCCTACTCTTGCCTTCCTTTGTCCCCTTTTCCATAAGAAATTCTACCTTTTATATAAAAACAGACACATTGATCAATGGAACAGAATAGAGAATCCAGAAATCAACCCACACACCTACAGCCATCTGATCTTTGACAAAGGCACCAAGCCTATTCACTGGGGTCGGGACTGCCTCTTCAGCAAGTGGTGCTGGGA
>NW_007726436.1:585731-610723 GCF_000696425.1 Galeopterus variegatus
ACTCACTGGTGGGAGCTAAAAAATAAACAAATTAATTCACCCACATACACACACAAAAAAAACCGGGGCGGGGGGGAAGAAGATATAACAACTATACTTTTTTTTTTTCCCTTTTTGTCTTTTTTCGTGTCCGGCAACGGATTGCAACCCTCAGTGTCGCACCCGTACCAGACCGGGACCGGCAACGGGATCGCAACCCTCGGCGTCGCGCCCGCACCTCGCTCAGCCAGTGAGCGGGAACCGGTCTGTATGTGGGATCCGAACCCTCGGCGGGAGCACCGCCGCGCTCCCAAGCGGCGCACTGTAGCAGTGCGCCACCGGGCCGGCCCACAACTATTCTTTTTTGAAGTTGTTACAACAAGCAAATGGAAAGGACATTCTTGGCGGGGAGGGAAGAGAGGGAGGAGGGAGGGAGGTGTCGGTTTTGGGCCATAAAAATCATATACATTGTATATTGACAAAATAAAAATTTAACGAAAAAAAAAAGAAATTCTACCTTTTATTTGATCATAAATTCCTTGAGGGAAAGGACTGTGCTTTATTATCTTTGTAACTCTAGTGCCTGGCACATAGTAGGGCCTCAATAGAAGATTCTGAAATACTGGGGAAATTCCACAGAGCAGCCTTTGTCTGTCCTACGGCTGTTGCCACAGTTTTTTCATTAGGAATTTTCTCAGGTGGTGAAAGGGGAAGAGAAGAGGGAACACAGCCTGTATTGCAGGGTGTGAGGCTGTCCCCTGGTCTCAGGGCCTCAGCCCCCTCCCTGCTTGCAGTCTGAAGTCCACGCAGCCTGCAGCAATGAACACGGCCCAGTCCCCAGCAGGAGACAGACATTTGGTGAGCCATTCCCTATAAGTATGGGGTTGGGGGCAGCCAGGGGATCTACTGAAGGAGTCACATCCCTCTCTTGGAGGAAAAAAGGACTCCATCCAGCCGCTGACCTGGGAGTGAGAACAGCACGGTTGGAGGCAAGAGTACCTAGGAGGGGCTCAGAACTTTAGGTAAAGGACTGAGAAAGGAACGGGGCTTGGGAGTCGGGAGGGTAGAGGAGGGAAGACTGAAGAGATAGCTGCGGACTGGGATTCAGTGGCTTTGCCCCCTACTTGCTGTGGGTCCTTGGCAAGTGACTTCATTTCTCAAGTTTCATCTGTCTGAATTGGGAGTAGACTTGACGGGTGTCTCCAATGGCCTTGAACCATCCCTTGGGCTATGATTTTAGAAATGATCTACTTGGGGACTGCTTTGTTTCTCTTTCCTGTCCCCACCCTTCCAAGCTGGTAGATGAGTCCTGGAGAGGATTGTCCGTGCTGCTTCCTACATTTCCATCCCTGACCTCATGGAGGAAGGGCTCTGAATTCGCCCCCATGGTCACCACCTCTACTCCCCTCCTGCCCAGATGCCGGTTTCCTTCCTGCCTTACTTTAATAAACAAGAGTGGAAGAAATGGGTAATACGTGGGCATACCAGTCAGGGCTCTGCAGAGAAACAGAACAGTAGGATGCACACATATGAAGAGATTTATTTCAAGGAATTGGCTCATGCCGTGGTCGAGGCTGGCAAGTCCAAGATGTGTAGGGCAGGTTGGGCAGGCTGAAAACTCTCAGTCAGGAGCTGATGCTGTATTGAGTCTTGAGGAAGAATTTCTTGCTCTTCCTCAGGGAAATCTCAGTTTTGCTTTGAAGACCTTCCAACTGTTTGGATGAGGCCACCCACATTATCGAGGATAATTTCCTTTACTTAAAGGCAATTGACTGTAGACCTTAGCCACATTTACAACATACCTTTGCAGCAATACCTAAATTAGTGCTTGATTGAGTAACTGGGTCCTATAGCCTAGCCAAGGTGACATATGCAACTCACCATCACAAAGGGTGAATTTTTTTCCTTTTAATTGATATGCGTTTATTTCCTGATGTGTATCAGGAACATTCTAACTGCTTACCAAAACCTCGGTTTCACAGCTATTACCGCCTAAGATGAGGCTAAGTTTAAAAAGTGAGGAAATTTAAGGGAAAATATTAAGTAAACAATAGTAAGTGGTACTCGATAGGACAAAAACAAGACGTAGCTACCTCACAACTGAAATTTGGAAACCAATGATGGTATTTATCTTATGTAAAGAATCACAGGCTTTAGAGTCAGACAGATCTGCACTTGGACTAGTTCTGCCATTCTCTTACTGTGTGACCTTGGATAATCTACTTAATTTATTTCATTAACCTCTGTTTGTCTTATGTTTGTTCTTTCTTTCTTTGTTTTTTTTAATCCCATTGTTCTTTTTATAACTTCTTTTTCTTTTTCTTTTTTTTTTTTTTTCCTTTTTGTCTTTTTTCGTGTCTGGCAACGGATCGCAACCCTCAGTGTCGCGCCCGCACCGGACCGGGACCGGCAACGGGATCGCAAACCTCGGCGCCGCGCCCGCACCTCGCTCAGCCAGCGAGCGGGAACCAGTCTGTATGTGGGATCCGAACCCTCGGTGGGAGCGCCACCATGCTCCCAAGCGGCGCACTGTAGCAGTGCGCCACCGGGCCGGCCTCTAACTTCTTTTTCTAAAAACAGCTTTATCAGTATAATTGACATGCAAAAACTTCAGATATTTAAAGTGTACAATTTGATTGATTTTTACCTATGTATCTATACACCCATGAAACTATCACCATAACAAAGAACGTACCCATCACTCCCCAAAGTTTCTCGTACTTCTTTGTAAACTCTCCCTGTTCCTCCCCCCCCTCCACCCAGACAGTGATTGATCTGCTTTCTGTCACTATTGATTAGTTTGTATTTTCTAGAGTTTTATATAAATGGAGTAATTCTGTATGTACCTTTTTGGGGGTCTGTTTTTTTTCACTCAGCATAATTATGTTGCAATTCATCCATGTTATGGAATCAATACTTCATTCCTTTTTATGGCTAAGTAGTATTCAGTTCTGTAGATGTGCCATGTTTTATTCATCCATTCATCAGTTGATGGATATTTAGGTTGTTTCCAGTTGGAAGCTATCACAAATGAAGCTGCTTTGAACATTCAAAAGTCTTTAAATGAACTTATCCTTTCTTTTTTTCATGGGTAAGTACCCAGGAGTGGAACTAGCCAGTTAAATATACGACAGGTGTATATTTAACTTTTGAGAAGTGGCCAAACTGTTTTCCAAAGTAATTGTGACACTTTATATTCCCACCAATACTGTATGAAGTTCTGGCGCACCCATCCACATTGTCGTCAACACTTGGTGTGGTTAATCTTTTAAATTTTAACCCTTCTAGTTGAAATATAGTAGTATCTCAGTGTGGTTTTAATTTGTATTTCCATAATGACTAATAATTTTGAGAATCTTTTTATGTGCTTACCTGCGATTTCTATATCTTCTTTGGTAAAGTGTTAAAATCTTTTGCCCATTTTTAAAATATGAGTTGTTTGTTTTCTTATTATTGAGTTACAGGAATTCTTCATATTCCATATAAAATTACTTTATCAGATATACAAGGAGACTTCAAAAAGTTCGTGAAAAAATGGAACTAAAAGATAAAAATAAAAAATATAAATTTTATTTCTCAACATAAGTTCCATCAACTTCAAGACGTTTTTGTAAGTGATTATACCAGTCATTTAGTTCATCCCTAAAGAATTAAGAGTCCTGGGAATTTAAACATGTCAATGCAGTCTTTTTTACATTATTAACTGAAAGAAAAAATGGGTGACCTTTGAAGATTTTTCAAGATTAGGAAACAAAAAGAAGCCAGAAGGAGCCAAATCAGGACTGTACGGTGGATGCCTAACGATTTCCCATTGAAACTCTTGCAAAATTGCCCTTGTTTCATGAGAGGAATGATCAGGAGGATTGACATGGTGGAAAATAACTCTCTGATGAAGCTTTCCCAGTCATTTTTGTGCTAAAGCTTTGGCTAACTTTCTCAAAACACCCTCATAATAAAGAGCTGTTATCATTCTTTGGCCCTCCAGAAAGTAAACAAGCAAAATGACTTGCAAGCATCCAAAAAAATTTGTTGCCATAACCTTTACTCTTGACCAGTCCACTTTTGCTTTGATTGGACGACTTCCACCTCTTGGTAGACATGGCTTTGATTGGGCTTTGTCTTCAGGATTGTACCGGTAAAGCCATGTGTCATCTCTTGTTACAATTCTTCAAAGAAATAGTTCAGAATTTTGATCCCACTTGTTTAAAATTTCCATGGGCCGAGCCCGTGGTGCGCTCGGGAGAGTGCAGCAGTGGGAGCACAGCAGCACTCCCGCCGTGGGTTCGGATCCTATATAGGGATGACCGGTGTGCTCACAGCACTCACTGGCTGAGCGTGGTGCGGCTGGTCTTAAAGAGGACAAAAAAAAAATTTCCATTGAAAGTTCTGCTCTTGTCTTCAACTTATTTGGATGCCAACAGTTTTGGCACCCATCAAACAGGTGGAAAGTTTGCTCAACTACAATTTTTCAGTGAATTGTGTAACCTGAACCAACTGAGATGTCTATGGTATTGGCTATTGTTTCTACTGTTAATCGTCGGTTCTCTTCAATTAAGGCACAAGCAAGTTTAATTTTTTCCTTGCAAATTGCTGTGGATGGTCTGTTGCTGTGGCCTTCATCTTCAATATCATCTCATCTCTTCTTAAAATTAGTTATCCATTTGTAAACTTCTGATTTCTTTGGGGCATCGTCCCCATAAACTTTTCATAAAACATTAGTGATTTCACCATTCTTCTACCCAAGCTTCACCATAAATTTGATGTTTATTCTTGCTTCAATTTTTTTTCCTTTTTGTCTTTTTTCGTGACTGGTAACGGGATCGCAACCCTCGGTGTCGCGCCCACACAGCGCTCAACCAGTGAGCGGACCGGTCTCTATATGGGATCCGAACCCTCGGTGGGAGCGCCGCCACGCTCCCAAGCGCTGCACTCTACGGGTGTGCCACCGGGCCGGCCCAATTCTTGCTTCAATTTTAACAGAAATCATATTGCTCTATCGAAGTTCTTTTCAAACCGATGCCTTATCCTTCTTAGTGTCTCAAACTAGATCCTGTTCAGACATGTTAAAATAAGTTTAGTACAAGTTCATGGTGCAAAAAAAATTTGAAATCCATGCATAGTTTTTTCATAATACATATTCTCCATGAACTTTTCGAAGACCCTTATATTATTTGAAAATACTTTCTACCAGCTGACCAGTTAGCTCAGTTGGTTAGAGAACAGTCTTACAACACCAAAGTCACAGATTCAGATCCCTATACCAACCAGTTGCCCCTCCCCCCAAAAAAGAAAATAAAATATTTTCTCCCAGTCTGTGGCTTGTCTTTTTATTTTCTTCATAGTGTCCTTCAAAGAGCAGAAATTTTGGGCCGGCCCGGTGGCGCATGCGCCGCTTGGGAGCGTGGCGGCGCTCCCACCGAGGGTTCGGATCCCATGTGGAGACTGGTTCCCGCTCACTGGCTGAGCGCGATGAGGGCGCAACACCGAGGGTTGCGATCCCGTTACCGGTCAGTAAAAAAAGACAAAAAGGAAAAAAAAACAAGAACGATAGCACAGATCACGTAATAACTTCGTATAGCATACATTATACGAAGTTATCGCCAGATTTAAATCTGAGTTAAAAAAAAAAAGAATTGGGAGGCAGTACAGTACTAAAAAGATCAATCATTAAAAAGGTGATTGAGGGCCGGCCCGGTGGCGCACTGGAGAGTGCGCTGCTTGGGAGCGTGGTGGCGCTCCCGCCGAGGGTTCGGATCCCATGTGGAGACTGGTTCCCGCTCACTGGCTGAGCGCGTCTCGCTCAGCCAGTGAGCAGGAACCGGTCTGCATGTGGGATCCGAACCCTTGGGCGGGAGCGCCGCCGCGCTTCCCAAGCGGCGCACTATCCAGTGCGCCACCGGGCCAGCCTATCATTTTTCTTCTATCAATTGTGTTTTGGTATTGCATTGAGAGCAACACCTAGTGCAATATTATAAAGAATTTTCCCCTATGTTTTCTTTTAGAAATTTTATAGTTTGAGGTTTAACAAGTTTGATCCATGATCCACTTCAAATTAATTTTTGTATAAGGTACAAGGTATGGCTTGAAATTTTTTTATGTATTTATTTTACATATGGATATTTAATTGTACCAGAACTATTTGTTGAATGACTATTCTTTCTCCGCTTAATTGCTTTTGCATCTTTCCCCAAAATCAGTTCTCCATATATGTGTGGGTATTTTTCTGGACTCTGTATTTTGTTCCATTGACCTATTTTTCTACCTTGATGCCAACAACCACACGCCACACTCTCTTGATTACTGTTGCTTTTTTTTTTTTTTTTTTTGGAGCTGGCCAGTACAGGGATCGAACCCTGGACCTTGGTGTTATCAGCCCCACGCTATAACCAACTGAGCTAACTGGCCAGCCCCCTACTGTAGCTTTGTAAGTCTTGAAATCAAATTGTGTTAGCTCTCCAATTTTGTTCTTGTTCAAAGTTGTTTTGGTTATTCTATGCCTTTTGTATTTCCATATGAATTTTAGCTGCTTGTCAATTTCCACAAAAAGTCAGCTGTAGTTTTTACTGGAATTCTAGTGATGCTGTAAGTTGATTTGTAGAGAATTGACCTCTAAACAAGTCTTCTGACCCATGAACAAGGTACAACTTTCCATTTATTTAGGTCTTATTTAATTTCTCTCAGTAACATTTTGAAGTTATCAGTGTACAGGTCTTGCACATCTTTGTCAAATTTACCTAAGACTTCATTTTTTTTTTTTTTTTTTGTCTTTTTCCATGTCCGGCAACGGATCGCAACCCTCAGTGTTGCCCCCGTACCGGACCGGGGACCGGCAATGGGATCGCAACCCTCGGTGTTGCTCCCGCGCCTTGCTCAGCCAGTGAGCGGGAACCGGTCTGTATGTGGGATCCGAACCCTTGGGCGGGAGCGCCGCCGCGCTTCCCAAGCGGCGCACTATCCAGTGCACCACTGGGCCAGCCCAGACTTCATTTTTTAAAAAATCCTATTGTTGGGCCGGCCTGGTGGCGCACTGCTACAGTGCGCCGCTTGGGAGCGCGGTGGCGCTCCCACCAAGGGTTCGGATCCCACATACAGACCAGCCGCTCACTGGCTGAGCGAGGTGCGGGCGCAAGGGTTGCGATCCCGTTGCCAGTCCCGGTCCAGTACGGGCGCGAACTGAGGGTTGCGATCCGTTGCCGGTCACGAAAAAAAGACAAAAAGGAAAAAAAAATCCTATTGTAAATAATATGGGTATTTTAAAATTTCAATTTCTGATTATTCATTAGTGGTATATAAAAATACAATTAATTTTAGTATATTGATCAGGTGTCCTGCTATCTTGCTAAGATCACTTGAGTATACTTTTTTTTGTAGATTCCTTCAGATTTTCTACATAGTCATGTTGTCTGCAAATAAAGAGACAGTTTTACTTCTTTCTCTTCTATATAAATGCCTTTTATTTCTGTTTCTTGCCATATTTCACTGGCTAGAACCTTCTTACAATGTTGAATAGAAGTGGAAAAAGCATATATTCCTGATATTTGGGGGGAAAACATTCAGTCTTTCACTATTGAATGTGATTTAGCTGTAGATTTTTTTTTTTTCCTTTTTGTCTTTTTTACTGACTGGTAACAGGATCGCAACCCTCGGTGTTGCGCCCACACCGCGCTCAGCCAGTGAGCGGGCAGGAACCGGTCTGCATGTGGGATCCGAACCCTCGGGCGGGAGCGCCGCCACGCTTCCCAAGCGGCGCACTTATCCAGTGCGCCACCGGCTGGCCCCTTTTTGTCTTTTTTACTGACTGGTAACAGGATCGCAACCCTCGGTGTTGCGCCCACACCGCGCTCAGCCAGTGAGCGGGCAGGAACCGGTCTGCATGTGGGATCCGAACCCTCGGGCGGGAGCGCCGCCACGCTTCCCAAGCGGCGCACTTATCCAGTGCGCCACCGGCTGGCCCCTTTTTGTCTTTTTTACTGACTGGTAACAGGATCGCAACCCTCGGTGTTGCGCCCACACCGCGCTCAGCCAGTGAGCGGGAATCGGTCTCCACATGGGATCCGAACCCTCGGCGGGAGCACCGCCGCACTCCCAAGCGGCGCACTTTCCAGTGCACCACCTAGCTGTAGATTTTTTAATGATGCTTTTATTCAGGTTGGGGGAGCTCCTTTCTATTCCTACTTTGCTGAGAGTTTTTATTAGGAACAATGCTGAATTTTGTCAAGTGTTTTTTCTGCATCTACTGAAACCTTATGGTTTGTCCTTTTTAGGTTATTAGTATGAAGAATTACATCAATTGATTTTTAAAGCTAAACCAATTTTGCATTCCTTGAATAAATCCTACTTGGTCATGATGTATTATCCTGTTTATACATTGTTGGATTTGATGTGCTAAAATTTATTTAGAATTTTTTATCTGTACTCATGCAGGATGTTGGTCTGTAGTATTCTTTTCTTATAATGTCTTTGTTTCATTTTGGTATTAGGGTAATGCTGGCCTCATAAGATAAATAAGGAAGTGTTCCTCCTGTTCCATTTTCCAGAAGAGTTTGTGTGGAATTGGTATTGTTTCTTCATTAAGTGTTTGATAAAATTCTCCAGTGAAGCCATCTGAGCCTGCAGTTTTCTTTGTGGGAAGGTTTGTAACTACAAATTCAATTTCTCTAATAGATATAGGGATATTCATGTTATCTATTTCTTTTCATGTGAGCTTTGGTAGTTTTATTTCTTAAGGAAATTGTTCATTTAATACAACTTATCTAATTTATTGGCATAACATAGTTCATATTTCATAACTATCCTTTTAATATCTGTAGAATTTGTAGTGATGTCACATCTCTCATTCCTAATATCAGTAATTTGTGTCTTCCCTCTTTTTTTCCTGATCAATCTGGCTGGATGTTAATCAATTTTATTGATGTTCTCAAAGAACCAGCATTTGATTTTATTGAGATTTTTATTTTGTTTTTCTGTTTTCTATTTCATTGATTTCTATTATTTCCTTCTGTTTATTTTGAGTTTAATTTGCTCTTTTTTTTCTAAGTAAAAATTGAGGTCATTTTGAGACCTTTGTTCATTTCTAATATAAGTGTTTAGTGCTATGAATTTGCTTCTAAGCATTGCTGTAGTGGCATTCCACAAGTTTTAATTTGCTGTATTATCATTCTCATTTAGTTCAAAGTACTTTAGAATCGCCCTTTTCATTTCTTTTTTGGCCCATAGATTATTTAGAAATGTATTGTTCAGTTTTCAAATATTTGGTGATTTTCCAGATATATTTTTGTTGATTTCTAATATTCCATTCCATAATAACAATTCCATTATGGTTTAGGACACACTTTATATGACTTGAATTATTTTAAAATTATTGAGACTGTTTTATGGCTCAGAATATGGTCATCTTGGTAAGTGGTCTGGGTGCCTTGAAAAGAACAGATATAGAGAAGGGTATTAAAATTTCCAACTATAGTTTTGGGTCTGTCTATTTCTCCTTGCAATTGTATCAGTTTTTGCTTCATGTATTTTGCAGCTCTATTATTAGGTGTATGTCTAGGATTGTTATGTTCTCTCGATGAATTAACCCTTTTATCATTACAACCTTCTGTATCTCTGGTAATAAACTTTACCCTGAAATCTACATAATATGGCCATTCCAGCTTTCTCATGCTACTAGTGGTACCATGTTATATCTTTTTCTATCCTTTTGCTTTTATGCTTTGTGGATCTTTATATTTCAAGTGTGTTCCTTGGGAGCAGTACATATTTGGGGCTTGAGTGGTTGTTTTTTTTGTTTGTCTTTTAAATCTAATCTGACAGTCTTTGCCTTTTAATAGGAGTGTTTAGATCATTTACATTGAATATGATTATTGGCATGGCTAGGCTTAAGCTATCATCTTAGTATTTAGTTTCTATTTGTCCTATCTTACCTATGTTCCCTCTTTTGATATGGCTAAATTTAAGCTATGTCTTTTTTTTTTTTTTTTTGCACTGGCCAGTATGGGGATATGAACACTTGACCTTGGTGTTATCAACACTGTACTCTACGCAACTGAGCTAACCAGCCAGACCTAAATCTTAGTATTTATTTTCTATTTGTCTCAACTCATCTGTGTTCCCTTTTTTTTTTCTGTCTTCTTTTGGATCATTTGAATATTTTTTGATTCCATTTTGTCTATTGTCGACTTATTAGCTATAATTCTTTGTTTTGTTACTTCATTGCTTGCTTTAAGGTTTATCATATACATTTTTAACTTATCACAGTCTACCTCCAAGTGATATTATACCACTTCACATAGAGTATAAGAGCCTTACAATAGTATACGTTTATTTCCCCACTCCTGGCCTTTATGCTGTTATCATACATTTTACTTATACATATGAGGGGTCTTCAAAAAGTTCGTGGAAGAATTCATATTATCTTTTAATTCAATTTTTCTGCAAACTTTGTGAAATATATGTATATGTATATGTTATAAATCACAGTATACCTTTGTATTTTGGTTGTAGTCTCCACTTTGGGGTACAATGTTCTATATTTTACCATTAGACCAAGCTTGTTATTTGTATTTTTCAAATCTATACATTCCTGACCTTTTTATCTGTTTAATTTATCAATCATTGAAAGAAGTACTGAAGTCTTCCACAATGATAGTGAATTTTTCTAGTTTTTTCTTGTAATTTTGTGATTTTTTTCCCCTTTTTTTGAGGTTACGTTATAGAAACATGTAAGTTTGGAATTTTTGGCGTTATTTTTTGACTATTGAATTAAACTTTTTATCCTTATGAGTTGTGATATTTTTTCTTTTTGCCCTAAAGTTTACTTTGACTATTTTTTGTTTGTGTGTGTGTGTGTGTGTGTGTGTGTGTGTGTGTGTGTGTGTTTTCTGGCGGCAGAAATCGAACCCTGGACCTTGGTGTTATCTTCTAACCAACTGAGCTAACTGGCCAGCCCCTATTTTGACTGTTATCAATATAGCAACAACAGATTTTTTTGGTTAGTGTTTATCTAGTGTATTATTTTCTATTCCTTTTTGTGATTTTATGTTTTGGATACTTCTTTTTTAAACAGCACATAGCTGGGGTTTTAACATAGTTTGAGAATCTTTTACTGGAGCATTTAATCTATTTACATTTAAATTTTCTACATGCTTAAATTACTGAAATCTAAAGTTAACTAATATTTTTACCCTCTTCTCAAACATTTCAAGGACCTTGGAACATTTCTTTGTCTCCTGAGCCCTGGGAGTCTGTAAAATCTCAAACTTCAGTTTACTAAGATTGAGAAGACATTCTCAAGGTGATAGCCAGTGTCAGTGGTCTGTTCAGTTATTTGAGTTCCTTCTTTCACTCTGTAGATTCATTACTTGTTTGCCAGACTATTGATGCATTAAAAGTATTTTATCCAGGATTTTGAGTTGTCTTCAGTGAAAGTGTTGTCTAGTGAATCTAGACTTCCATGTTTCCAGAAATAGAAGTCTACCTAATCTCCCTGAGTCTCAGTTTTCTTTTACATTAGATGGGGATCATAACAACTACCTCATAGGGATGACTTGAGGAATAGATGAAAAATTGTAATAAAGCATACATATTATACAATATTTGTAAAATAATTTAAGTCAAATTTATTTGTGTAAATACTGTATTGGGACTAGAAGAGAGGAGCTCAAATGTCATCACAAACAAATGATAAACTTTTGTGATGACAGATATGCTAATTACACTGATTTGATCATCACACATTGTATACATGTACAGAAATATAACTCTGTACCCCATAAATATGTACAATTAATTAAATACATGTCAATTAAAATATAAATTTAAAAAATTCTGCCTTCATACACGCACACACACACACACACACCTCTCTTTATAGACAACATATATACTCAAATGTGTGTTGTATTTTAACACATTGGAAGCCAGCTTGTTCTCTGGACTAGCTCGTTTTGTGCAGACCTTCTGCCATCTTTGATTAATTAAAAAATATTCTGTAATTTTGAGGCAAAACTGTTATTATTTGCAACTACTGATATAAGCGAATCAAGATTTGGGGGTTCTTTTACCGTGAAAGCAAAATAAAAAGTTGGCTTCTGAAGCCAATAGAACTCCTGATTTCTTTTCTTTCTTTTTTTTTTTTTTTACATAATCAGAACAGGCTCATTTTTCTAATTTACTGATCTTACAGTAAGTAAATATTGTAGAAATTGAACTTATAAAATAAATTCCTTATAAAAATACCATTTTGGGCCGGCCCGGTGGCGCACTGGATAAGTGCGCCGCTTAGGAAGCGCGGCGGCGCTCCCGCCCGAGGGTTCGGATCCCACATACAGACCGGTTCCCGCTCACTGGCTGAGCGAGGCGCGGGAGCGACACCGAGGGTTGCAATCCCGTTGCCGGTCCCCGGTCCAGTACGGGGGCAACACTGAGGGTTGCGATCCGTTGCCGGACATGGAAAAAGACAAAAGACAAAAAAAAAAAAAATCCATCATAACTCAGTTTGGAGAAAGTAGTTGTCTGGAATCAAAGTTCATTTCAAATGATATGAGATCCAATTTTAAGATGACTAGGCATCTATTAAAGTATCTGCCATTTCTTTCCAGCAATAAATTATCACCACTTTAAAATTACATAGAGCTCTAAGTGCTATAGGAATTGAGAGACGTGAGGGAGTTGAAATAGTTGATAAATGCTTCACGGATCATGACTGAGATATGCTCAGAGAGATGCCCTGGAGGTTTGGACCTTCATAAGAAAATCATTCCTCCCCAGCCCTCATTCCTAACCACAGCTATTGACTCAGCTTGCTCTCCCTGACCCTAGGACCATGGGGTTCCTAAAGAAAGCAGCTTCAATCTCTTCCCTTCCCAGCTGTCCTCCAGGCTGGCTGTGTGGAAAGATGATGAAAGGTCAAGTAAAATGAGGACTGAAAGATGCTCAGTGCACTTAACACAGAAATCACTGGTGCCCTCGGGGAGAGCTGTGGGTGTGGAGTGATGGGGTAGAAGCCATGGCTGAGGAGAGGGTGGGAAGTAAGGAAATAATCACAAGAATACAGAACTGTTCTTAAAGGCTTAGTCCATTTCGTAGTTCTAGAATGTAAGTCTCACTAATGTCATGTAGGAAGCACTAAAGTCAGGTACCTGGGTCTTCAGAGAATTCACATCTTTTTCTCTAAGGCAAACACACTCAATTCCAGCTTACTCTGGGTAAAGCACTGTCCTCAGCATTTTAGCAGCATCGTATCATTTAAACTTCCCAAGACTCTCAGGCTGCTGCCCCATCTCTCTCCTGCCCTTCACATTTGTGAAGAACAGCTCCACATTCACTGGGATCGTTTCCTCACTTCCTACCCTCCCCTCAATGCTGCCTTCAACCCCACCACTCCACACCCCCTGCTCTCGATAAGGTCACTGACTCCTGAGTTGTTAAATGCACTGAGCATCTTTCGGTCCTCATTTAACTTGACCTTTTATCATCTTTCCACATAACTGAGCACTTCCTCTTTCGTGAATCACTCTTCTCTTCATTTCTGTGACCCAGGATTTCTTGGCTTAGTTTTATCCCCCTCCCCCTCATCTCCTTTTCAGGTGCATTCTCACCCAACAATGAAATGTTGGATTTCCTTGAGGTTGGGCCCCAAGCCCTCTCCTCTCTTTACACTGTTCTTGATTCCTGGGGCATCTCATTCATATGCACAGCTTTGATTACTGTCTCTGCTAATTTCCCTCAAATTTGTATTTCCAGTTCAGACCCACATATCCAGCCTGTGGCCCAACTCACCTTGAATGTCTCAAGGGCACCACAAGCCTACAGGTCCAAAGTCACAACACTTGCTGCCCCTCTGGGAGTCCTTCTCCTAGCAAATATCCCCCACCCTACCTCATCTAATCTACTACCACGACCAGTCAATTTTATTTCCTTAATAGCTCTCTAATCTGTTCACTTCTAACTCCCTTCATTCCTACCTCCATTCTAAGCTACCATATTATTTCACCTGGACATGGTAGTGGCCTCCCCTCCTAGCTGGTGTATCTGAACTCATTTTGCCACCTGCCCCCAAACCTATTGTTAGCTAGTGATCACTTCTAGAAGCAAATCTTACAATATAAGCCCTCTGCTTAAATCCTTAATGGCCTCCCACTAATTTTAGGATAAAAAGGAAATATGGCTTAGACCCTGCTTATCTTTCTATGTTCCCTTTTATTTTCTTCCCTCCTGCCTCACCAGCCTTCTTTCTTATCTTCCACCACAGGACTTTTGAACATCCTGTTTCCCTTCTTATCTAGTTAGTTTTCCTCATTTTTCACTGCTCAATGCAAGCATCATCTTCCCTGGAAAACCTTCCCTGAGATTCTTTAAGACATCAAATCCCTCTGTTATAGGTTATAATAACACCATACTGCCATTAGCACTTGTCACGGTTTCAATTTTCATTTGTTAGAATGGTTATTCAGTCATTGTCTGTGTTACACACTAGACTGTAAATTCCATCTGGTTTTTCTCATAATTGTATCAAAGTGCCTAGCACAGTCCCCTTCCCACAGCGAGCACTCAATAAATACTTGTGGAATGAATGGATCCAAAAAGATAAGTGCTATTTTTAATATAGGTACTATTATAAACCCCATGTTACACAATAAAGAAATTGAGGCTCAGAGAGGTCAAGTAATTTGGCCAGGTAGGAAGTGGCTGAATCAAACGTTGCACCTGCCATTCCGATTCCAGAGACTGCAATGCATAAGCAGCACTGTGCTTTCCCAAGTGGACCAAATACCAAAACCAGACTTGCCAGCAGCTTTCTAAGGACATCAGTTCCTTGCAGCCACATCTGCATAGCTTGAAATTAAAACAGAATCCTAGAATCCTGTGCTGGATGAGATTAAGAAATCCTCTGGTGAGAAGAAGCAACTGTCCAAAGTCACATGACAAGGTGGTAGCAGATTTGGAGTTAGAACTTCTAACTCCAGACTCAATGCTTTAAAATCAAAACAGAATCCTAGAATCCTGTGCTGGATGAGATTTAGAAATCCTCTGGTGAGAAGAAGCAACTGTCCAACGTCACATGACAAGGTGGTAGCAGATTTGGAGTTAGAACTTCTAACTCCAGACTCAATGCTTTACACCCTGAATTCTGTATACCTACTTGGCATCCTTTCCCATGGCAGGAGCTTAGTGCCTAAGGTCCAAGGTTCAATCTATCAAGAGCAATGTCTTCCAAACTTTTTTGCCTGTGGTCAATTTGTGATTGGGGGTGGGGATGGGGCAGAACAAGAGATCCCTGGATCCACCTATTCTCACTTTCCAGGATAAAACAACTCAATGTTGTCAGTTAAGGGCTATCCTATAAGCAAATTATGGAGATCCCTACACGTCTGATCTAGCAGTAGGACTGTAGCTGCTTGATATTTGAACTACAATAACTTGCTCTGCTCCGGGCACTATACTAAACCCATTAACTGCATTATCTATTCTAGTTTATACAACTCCATAAAGGAAGTACCATTATTAGGTCCACTTTACAGATATAGAAAGTGAAGCTTAGAGAGACTGAGTAATTTATTCAAAGTTACAGAGTTTATGAGAGACAGAGTGGGGACTGGACTCCAACTGCTCTAGCTCCAGGCTCTTAACCACTGTGCTGGGCTTCCTCAAAAACAAAGAAACAGCTACGTGTGCATGTCTCAAAGTCCAGTAATTGAAAATTTATTCCTTTCTCTACTGTTTTCCTGTTTGCCTACTACATTTATCATTTCATTTTGAAAACTAGAGTAATAAAAACAAACGAAGTATTCTGTATGTTCAGATATGGAGAGAAATATTATTAAGGGAAAAAAACACATGATAGACTATGCATAATCTTCTATTGTACTAAAAAGCACATACATGCTTCTGGAAGGATACACGATACTATTACCCAGCTGGGAGTGGGCCTGGAGATGCCATAAGCAAGAAGCAGACTTTCACTCTTCATTTCTCTACTTCATAAGCAATTATTACTTGATTTTTTTAAAATTGAAAAATACTATAAATGTAACTATACATCATTTCACATTATAGTTAACCCCAAATTCACCACAAACTAAATTGACTGAAGACTAGTAGCAATTTAAGTCTCCCCATTCACCCTTAAGCCAATGCCCATGACCTTGAGAGAAGCAGTACAGGCACTGGAGTCAACGGATCAGGGTTCCGATTCCTGTTCCACCATTTGCCAGCTTTCTGACTTCAGATATGTTATTTAACCTCCATGAACCTCAGTTTACTCATCTGTGAAATAAGATAACAACACCCAACAGAGGAATGATAAGGATAAGAGAGATAATGAATGTTAAGCACTCATACTGAGCTTGGCAGGTAGTGAGCAATCAATAGGACTAGTGCTCTCTATTATGCACTGATAACACGTTCTTCCCCATCATGGGAATTCCAACTATGCTTATGCTTGTGAGATTTCCTATTTCATAGGAAATGTAAGATTTCTCAGAGTCAAGGGGCAGTCAGGCTTGTAGATAGAAAAAAGGGCTAATGGCCTTTATTATTTTAATAAAAATAATACATTATTTATACAAATAATAACACATTATTTTAATGTGTGCCATCCATGAGACATCCAGCGTAAATTTACAAGCTTAGAAAGTTTGATCAACCAGCCTAGCCAATTAGCTCAGTTGGTTAGAGAGTGGTGTTATAATACCAAGGTCAAGGGTTTGGATCCCCATACTGGCCAGCTACAAAAAAAAAGAAAAGAAAGAAAAGAAAAAGTTTGATCAACCATAAGAATTTGTACAGGTAGCTTGACCCAAGGTGGGGCTGGAACCACTGTGGGCCCACATCCCTTAACCAAACTTCTGAAATCCAAAACACACTAAAACTAAAAAAAAATTTTTTTTTAAGTCTAAGGCAAGCTCAGTTGGAGGAAGTCCCTGACCTGAATGAGGTTATTTAATGTCTTTATTGATCACACTGGGGTAGCTAGTCATACATTTTACGGGAGAAATATTGATGTGCTTGATTATGTGGTGCTGCTGCAGACCTCACTAAGGATTTTTTACATATACAGTAGATGCACCGTATTACCTTGTTAATATCTGAAAAATTCTAAATTCTGAAAAACATCTGGCTACAGGGGCTTCAGATAAGGGATTGTGGACCTGAATTTCTAGACAGGACTCGAGTCTTCCTTGTCCACAGCCCAACTTCTTCCTATAATTCATTGCAGGGTCATCTGTGAGGGCAGACTAACCTAACAAGACTAACTCAGAGGCCTTGGGGCCCTATCGGGACATCAGCACCACGGACAGCAACACAGCCCCTGGGAGGTAGCCAAATTTGCTAACATCTTGGACTCAATTTTTCCTACATATAGAGACATTAACACAACAAAACTTGCCTGAGAAATGCAATCAATTGTTTTCTAATAGTAAAACACAAGGTATGCGGCGGGGGTGGGGGGTGATGTGGCCTGGGCAGAGAAAAATAAATGTGTTTCTTATCTTTTTCCTCCAGCTGGTTCCAGGCTCTTCTCCTCTGACATTACTAAAAGCCTGGCAGGTACTTTGACTGTTTGTTTCCATCAAGTTTCCTTGCTATTCTCATCTGCAAATATTCTGGCTAGTTTATTTTTCTGAGTGTTCCGTGTTGCCTAGCCACTGAATTTTTTCAGCTTCACCTGCCCAGCAACCAGGTAAATGGGTGAGACCTTGCTAGGAGTGAACAGGAAGTTCCCACTGGAGACCTGCCAGCCATGGTTATTTTATCAAAAGAGATGTGAAGTAAGCTACAAGTTCCCACTGCTCCAGTGCTCACTAGATCCCTGAGGAGGAAAAAGGGGCAACAGTGAGGTGGTTTCCTTAACTACTACATGAATTCATGCCCAGCCTTAATGAAATGGAGCCTCTGTCACTGGAAACAACGCCTCAAGTGGCAAGCATAAAGTCCCAGTATGTTAGAGCGGCAAGGGGCCTTAGAGCTTATATATGGAGTCAGTAGAAGCAGAATGGTTGCTTTCCTTTATTCAACAAATAATTGTTAATTGGCTACTTGTGTCAGGCACAGGCTAGGTACCAGGGATAAAAAATACAGCTCCATATTCCTCCCAGAAACATAAAGTCAGGTAATGAAGAGACAGGTAAGACGTAAAAGTACAGTGCACTGAGTGTTGTGGGAGGGAAGATACAAGCTAGTACATGAAGCCAGAGGAGGGTCAGCCACCCCAGGCTGAGAAGTCTGAGAAAAGACACTGAGGAGGAAACACCTGAGCTGCTTTTAAGGATGTGCAGAGGGATGGTGTAGGGGATTTCAAGGAAGTGAAACAGCACGTGCAAGCCAATCACTGTGAGAGAACCCAGACTTGTCATCTCTTTCTATTTGCACACATTAGGCCTTATTCCACAGTGAAAGCAATCCTGTCTCTGATGGCCAGGACCATATCTTATACCTCCTTGTATCATCCCCAGAACCTACCCTGTTCCCTATATATAGTAAATGCTTGATCAATGGTTATTGATGATAATGGGTTTAAAACCTCATGCATCAGAACTGTAGCCCTTTGGACAACTTCACAGTAGAAACCAGAATATTACAGTAGGAACTTGAACACACTCACTCCATGCCTCTAACAATTGCTGTGCTGCCCCAAGGAGAAAGTTTGGCCAGAGGGCTCCAGCAAACTGCAAAAACTGAAATTGCTCCTGACTTCCATGGCTGAGAGTTCCTCTAGAAAGTGTGTGGCCTCACAAAAGGCTTCTGATGTTCTCCAGAAGCTTTAGTTTGAGCCCCAGAACCAGCAGTCCTCAGCCCAGAGATGCTGGGAGGATCCCATGACTTCTCTGAGCTGCTGCTTTTCTACCTACAAAAATAGAACTTATTCCTGAGTTACCTACCCCAATTATGAAGATAAAAGAAGTGAAGTTAGATTCACAGCAAGTCCTTTGAAAAAACAAAACTTCTTTTCACAGTATCAGCAATCGTTCTACTGGGCAAGGAATCAGAAAGCCCAGACGATTCCCCTGCCAACCAGCTGTTGGCCCTAGCCAAGTCTTCTCTCTCTGGGCCTCATTTCTCTCCCAGTGGTCAGATTCTACAGATGACCCTTGAAGATCTCACATTGTGCCACAATTTTTTTAATGGTTCAGTTTATAAACTAGAAGCCTTAGGCAGCCTTTGTACACTGTGCTTTGGGACAACCAGGCGTTAATCCCAGTGATTATGTCCTGATTCATATCCAGTGGTACCAAAGCTCCCAGTAGTGGATGGTTGAATTGCAGCAGGAATAGGTCAAGTTGTCCCTGGCAAATTGCAGTGACTATAGTCCAGAGGTCCTTTGTGGTTGGAGCCTTGAGAACTGGGGGAGTACACAGGCAGCAGGGAGAGAGATTCAAGTCGTAAGCCCAGGGAAAGTCCTCCCCTAGATGTAAGCAGAATTTAACTGCAGAAAATGGCTTCTGTAACATTGGGTCAAAACACTGCCACTTAGCAGGAACCTTGGCAGATGAAAAGAATTAAATCTCTTACCCGTTTGCTGTGTAGTCTCTCTCTCCACCACCCCCCACACCCTCTTTCCTGCCCTCTCTTTATCTAGCCTCATCACTCATTCACCTTCTCTCCTCCCAGCTCCCTGACCCTCCTGGAGGTTTCAGCTTTCCTTTATCTCTTCCCCTTTCCTCCCCAAGCCATCTCCTCCCCTGCCTCCTCCTCCTCTCCTGCCATTATGTTTCCCACTCTGCATCCACCCCGCTGCTTTCTTCTTTGCCTTCCTCCTTCCTTTTTCTGTGAGGATCATTGGGGCTGTATGGAGAACATAATCCTTTAGAACTGTCGCCTCCTTTACTATAATTCTTCCACCGAGGCAAGCCAGGGGTAGAGGTCACTTCCTAACCCCACCATTGTTTCTTCTCGGAGTAAAGATGTTGAAAGAGAAGATGTGTCTTCAAAGGGTGCCCAGTGTATCAATCATTCACTCAGTGAGTATCTATTTTTATTTAAGCTTGAAAATAATTTTAAGGTAATGCATGTATATTACAGAGAATTTAGAAAATAAAAATAAAGAGGAATGTTTAAACAAACCTTAGTTGCCTCCATCAGGGGACAACCCCTAATTTTGTTTTAATTCCTCCTAGGGTATTTTTCCTGGGCTTTTTGGCATACTCATGGTTCTGTTATATGTGCAATTTTGTAACCTGTTTTTCTTCCACTTTATAGTATTGTAAACTTTTTAAAAACATTGTTTATATTTGTTTACCCATTGCTCTGTTTTTTGGACATTTATATATGTTCCAAATTTTCTGTAACAATAATTAATACCGTGATGGCCAGGTTTATGTGCAAAGTTTATACAATCAGTATGGTGTCGGGTTGAAGAGTGAGGCCTTGGAGACAGGCTGCCCTGGTTGGGATCAGGGCTCTGTCCTTACAAGCCATATAACCTTGGGGAAATTAGGCATCTCAGTTTTTACATGTGTATAATAGGGATGATAATACTACCTACCTTCTGGGGTTGTCAGAATTAAATAAGATGGGCTGGCCGGTTACCTCAGTTGATTACAGCATGGTGTTTATAACACCAAGGTCAGGGGTTTGGATCCCCATACCAGCCAACTGCAAAGAATAATAATAATAATAATAAGATGATTTACCCAAAGCAGTACCTGGCACATAGTAGTTACTCAATAAATGTTACCTATCAGTATTGCTTTAGAATAGATTCCCAGTAGTGAATTTACTCTGGCCCTTGATACATAGTGCAAAATTGCTTTCCAAAAAAGAACAAACACATGTTGACAAACCTATCATGATTTGAACTCAGGCTTGCCTGATGCCTGATGCCAAGAGTCCTGCTTTTTCCCACTAGCCTCCCACAGTACCTCCTCAGGCAAGGATTAGGGATCCCTGTGGTAATTGTTCTCCTAGTGCAAAGAGAATGGAGTATTGTTAAAGCTAATTGAAACAGTATATAGAGAATATAGCGCAGGTCTGAAATCTGTTACATTATTTAAGAATCAATACAAATTATATTTTATAGTGAATGCCTACTTCATAGATTTGATAGATGACTCCTTGAGATAATGCATACAAAACTCTTAGCACAGTTCCTGGCACATGGCAGGCACTCAGAAAAGTCTACCATCTATCCACTCATGCATCCATCCAACTCTCTCTATCTCTATTGTACCTCTCTCTCTAGTTCTCCAGTGCCCAACCTGGCACGGTGTGCCTTCACTATTCTCATTGTTAACATTCTCATTGACACAGCAGAGGCTTGCTATTACAGTGTAGTCAGTGCAGGAATAACAGGCTTGGGAGCCAGAGGGAGAGGATGGTATACCAGGGTGTGGAGGAGAGATGAGACGAAGGCTTCAGTGGAACCTGTTGTGTGGCAGCACCTTGCGTGAGTGCCCCAAATACTGCTGGGACCATGGGTGACCAGGGATTGAGAAGCTGACAACTGCAAGTAGCTTGGCCTCTGAGGACTTATCCTTTCTCCCTTTCACACATACACACACACACACACACACACACACACGCACACACACACACACAAATGCACAAATGCACATACAAAAGTGGGAGCAGTCCCGGGTCCTGGATGCCAGCTCTGCACACGCACGCACACACATACACAAATGCACAAATGCACATACAAAAGTGGGAGCAGTCCCGGGTCCTGGATGCCAGCTCTTTGGAGGGCTCTGGTTAGGGCCTTGTAGGAGGGTGGAGCCCGCTCTGCATTGTCTCAGTTTAGGGTGAAAGCAAAGAAGGCCACCTTCTGCAGACAGCACTAGGCTGGCTCTGGCTCCAAGGGCAGGGAGAAGGCGGGATCATGTGTTAGTTTCATTTATTTTTCATCTGTCTCGGTATTGATCTCTGACTATTTTTTCCACATTGGAGGTTACATAGCTTCCCTGGGACTCGTTTTCCTCATCTGTGAACTGGGAATGATACATGTTCATGAGAATGAAATAAGACAATGGCTGAGCAGATGCTTCAGAATTGTAGCGTGCAAGGCAAATAGAAAACACTCGTATTCTTCCGTCCATTTTCATTTTGTCACAGTGTCAGGTGAAAAAAACCCTTCAACCTGCTTGATAATCCCCACCCCCAACATCCCCACACCCTCACACGTACACGCTCACACATCTCTGCTCCAGAAAAGTGGGAAAGTGCCAACCGTGCAGTTTTCTCTGCCAGTGAGCAAATGCTCACATGCCCTCGAGGCAGCCTATGGATGCCAGTTAATGTGCAGTCTGCGGTGCTGGGTTTCTCCACCTTATGCTCCAGTCTGCCTCTCAAAGTTGCAGTGACTCACCCACTCCCCAGGCTTGAGTGAGTGTCTGCCTGGTGGGTGAGTGTGGAGTGGGGCAGGTCTGGTGCTGAGAACTCTCCTCTTCCTCTTTCCCTGGCATGAATCAGTGTGTATCTAAAGAAATGGCCTCATCTTCAGTTTTGCAATCTCCTATGGAGAGAAGTGAGCAGCTGTGGTAATATACTTCCAAACCCCCAAAGGAGAAGGCTGAGAGACAGACTATAGACTCCATTGCTAGGGGTCTGCCTCTAACCAAAGTGCCTGACTCAGAAGCAGTGAGGGTTTCCAGGGTTCTCTCTTGGGTCCAGAATCAAGAATTGGTTCCCTCTCCCTGCTTACACCCATAAATGCAGCCCTCCTTGGAGCTGTGTCATCCTGGAGCCATGTCCATGGGAGCAGGATTTAGCTGATTGGCAGCCCAAAGGCCTACTTGTCCCCATCCTCTGTCAGCCTGTCCCTCCTTACCTTAGTCTTTGTGGGTCACAGCCATAAGGCCTTGACCATGAGCTTGACTCAGAGGTACTGGGCTCACTGGGCTGGGGGTGGGGTTCACCTTCCACCTTGGGGGGAACATCTCATCCAATATGTGGCCTCTTGAAGCAGATTTCCCTACACTTGATGCTGATTTACATTCCTGAGGGAACACTGTGAGGAAATCAACCCCTTATAAAGAGAACTAAGAGTTTATGCATGAAAATCTTATGAAAGGAAGGCCCCAGGTGGAAAGAGATTAGCAGCCCCAAGCTGACTCCAACAAAAACGGAACTCACCAGTGTTGCTTAGGGAATGTCAGAGAGGTGGGAGGAGAACAGGACATGAGGGCATCTCCTGCCAGGTCTTCACCCAGGGCCTACTCTGTCTCTTATCTATGAACTTTGCTCTGGTCTCAGAGAGGATACCTGCTGCCTCCTCCAGGTGAGCTTCCAGGACTGGCTCCACCCTACTCAGTTCTCCTGGCCCACGCCTGGACCTTTCTCTTTTCTATTAAGACAATCAAGATAAAATGAGAAGGGTTTTTATGTTTTTGTTTTTTGCTTAAGAAAATTTCCCAGGAACTAAAGGGAAATAAAATTGAAAAAGGGAGTGTAAAAGACTAGAAACTGAGGGGTTTATGGCACTCAGCAGCATTACCCATGGTCAGCAGAGTTAGCATTTCTCCCAATGTTCTCTGCTAGGAATCATTAGCTTCCCAGAAGCAGGAGTCCCCAACGTTACCCTTGGTGCACCATTTCCTTCCCCGTGACCCAACCTCTCTGCTCTCACCCAAAAGTGTTTAAATCCATTCCCTGTTCCCCATCCTGGTGACCCCACTTGTTCAAATTCTCACCATCTCTTTCCTGGACTCCATGGTAGCTTCCTCACCAGCCCTCCAGCCTTATTTCTTCATTCCAGCCTATCTACCCAGAATTCCTTCCTCCCCTGGCCTCCCTGGTGAATGGCTCATCCTTTAATAAAGCTCAGCCTAAATGTCACCTCCTCCAGGAAGTCTCCTGGGATTTCCCCAGACAGAGCTAGTTGTTTCCTTCTCCGTGCACTTTTCACTTACTCCATGACAGCATTTATCTCAATGTGTTAGAATTGTTGGCCAACATGTCTATGTACCAGCCACCCTTCCCTGAGTTCCTTCAAAGACTGGGACAAACGCTTCTGCTTTGCATTCTCAGTGTCTAGCTGAGGGGCTGACCTTTATTACATAGCAGTAAATGCTTGATGGAGAAAGGAAGGGAGGGATATAGAGAGGGAATGGGAAATGGAATGGAAACTTTGCATTGTCCTAGATTCTTCGCTCCCTTAGTCACCCCCTATACCTTGTAAGAAGTGAAAAGTAGTTTCCCTAGAAGAAATTCCTATTGCTGCATTCACCCACTGTTCTCTATCACAAATTTTGTACACTGATTGCCCTTACAGTTTTTTCAAAGCTATTGAAGGGGCTAGAATGCTAAGGAAGCAAAGTCCCAGGAAAATTAGGCAACTGCCTCAGGTCGCACGGCCAATTAATGACAAAGGCAAGACTAGAACCTAGGTCTCCTGACACCCAGGCCAGGGCCCTTAACACAATACCAATGGCCTCTCTTTGAGTTTTCCCTCCAGGCAGCAGCATATAATTATCAACATTAGTATTTGAAATTTATATGCGGCTTTTGCTTCACTGGCTTTTTTATTATCCTTTCAATTAGTAATTCGGTATGCAGCCCAGGCATGGCACAAAGCCAGGGTAGCGAGGGGAGAAGCAGGGGGAGGCCAAGGCCAAGTAGGGGGCCATGAGCCCCTGTGAGAGGGAGGCCAGAGGGGAACAAAGGTGCAAGCGAGAGCACCAAATCAACAGGCAATGCCGTGTGTGTGTGTGTGTGTGTGTGTGTGTGTGTGTGTGTGTTTGTGTGTGTGTGTGTGTTGGGGAGGGGGGTGTCTGTGCAGATGCTGTGTGGGCCTCAGATGAGTGGTCCAAGAGCCTTTCTATCCCCAAGGACTTATGCTCTTATGGGGCAGGGGCAGGAAGAGCAAGAATATATTTAACACACAATAAGTTAAACACCAGTACCAGCCCTGAGACAGGCCACAGGCTGAGAGTTCTCTGCCCAGCTTTGAAGGGGAGTAAATCCAAGTCCCGTGATGGGGGCTCACTCCTGGCTCCTACTGTGCAACCTGAGAGATAAACAGAACTGCTCCAGATGCCCCGTGACCTGTGGGAGTGAGGGAGTCCTGGAGCCCATCATTC
>NW_007726436.1:611501-612226 GCF_000696425.1 Galeopterus variegatus
AAAAAAAAAGGAAACTGAGGCTGGTGTGGGGGGCACTAAAGAGCAGCATAGTGGGGGAGACAAACCAGCCTGAAGCCCTGTGCTCAGATCTCAAGTCTCCCGCTGGAAGAACTGAACAGAACGCTCACCCACTGAGGACCTATTGGGTGCAAATGTGTCGCGTATGTCATCTCATTTTGTCCTCATATGACCCCTCATTGGTGGATACAGTTTCCCCATTTTCCCCAAGAAAAACCTGAGGCTTTGAAAGGTTAAGTAACTTGTTCAAGGTTACACATTTAGTGAGAGGGACACTAGGATCAAAATTTAGGCCCGTGGACCTCAAAGCCTGTGTGCTTCCCAGCGCGGTACTATTATCTCCACATCAAGAGATTTAATTTCTGTGAGCCCAGTGTCCTCATCTATAAAATGGAAAAATAATTATATTATCCAGTAGAGTTGTCAAGAAAATTAAATGAGGTTATGCTGGTTAAAAACGTAATCTGGTATCGTGTCTGGTACGTAGCAGGCATTCAATAAATGCTTTTTGATGATTTTTCTTTTTAGGGCACATCAGTATTAAAATTTGGACCCCCGGAGTCTAGGAGCTCCAAAATGCTCCAAGAAGCCCAAGGGCCTCCCACCGCTCTGGGGGTGCGCGCCAGGAGGGCGCGGGAGAAAGGCTGGGAAAGGGCTCGGCTCCAGGGACCAGCGACGCGGGCTGCAGCCGCGCGCCGCTCGCTCCG
>NW_007726436.1:613368-615825 GCF_000696425.1 Galeopterus variegatus
GAGCCCCGCGGAGAAGGCGGGACCGTCCACGGCGGGACAGGTAAGGGACCGTCTGGGGGCGCAGCGGGAACGCAGAGCCAGGCGCAGAGCCGGGAGTGAGCTGGGGAGGGCAGTGGGGATCCCTCTCAGGGACGGGGGCTCTGACTTCCCGCTGGCCGCACCTTGCATTCCGCCAGAGCTCGCGCCACGTCCATCCCTACGTCTCATCCCGCAGGCTGGGGATGCTGATAGGGGCCTGAAGGACTGGAGCCAAGACAGGCACCTGGGCACCCTGACCCCACACCACCAGGCCTTGACCCTGACCTTAGGCAACTCTGACACCCTGTCCACTGGTTGCAAGGAACACTAACGAGAGTCTTCCAGACTCCCTGGTACCCCAGTTCCCACCAAGGTACTGTGACACTAGCAGAATCTGAGCGGGTTTCACTAAGCTCCCCTCTTCTCCACCCCTGCCTGCTCACTAGGGTGACAGGGGCAGCTGTGGTCCCCCCTGCTCTGATATTTCTTTGCCCTGGAAATGGCCCTTGGGCCAATGGATGGGCCAAGCCCCTTAGGATTAACCCATTTCTCCAGGGAAGGAAGGAGGTACCAGAAGATAGCTCAGTTTTTTTCTGTGGCCCTTTTGACTCTCATGGAAGGAGGCCGATTTTGCATCACACTGTTTGGTGCATGAGGGCAAAGAGTAGGGGAGCCTGGGTCCTGTTTTCTATTATGTGTCTGAATGCTGGTGACCCTAAACAGAGCCTCCTTTGGAGTTCTCTCTTTTTCTGGCAAGAGTGTGCTGAATGAGCTCATTCAGGCCTGCAAAGTGCTTCCAGTTCTTCAGAGCAGAGTTCTATGACTGGCAGAATGTAGCGATCAAAATAAAACTGCATAGAGGAAGACTTGGTCTATCGCTGTGGCTGACCACTGCTGTATACGGCTTTATCCCCACCCTCCAACCCAATACCACTTCCCCACCTCCAGTGACAGTCAGAGCACTAGACTAGGAGTTCCTGGCTGGGCGCTGGCACTTACTGGCTTTGGTCAGTTACCTAAGCTCTCTGAACCTCATTTTCCATATGCCTGAAGTGAGGATAATGTAGGTGCTCTGCTCAGCCTTGGGACCCAGTGAGACAGTATACCTAATTGCAGGCTTGTCAACAGTCTCCATGCCAGTGGGAGCTGCTGTCGCTGTTCCCATCCTCTAGCCAGCCCTGCGGGCAGTGACCTAATCATTGTCACCTCTATACTCTCTTCTCCTACCGGGGCCTTGGCTCCCTTTGTCCTTGGCCTCCCTATGGTCCCAGAATCAGTAAAGTCCAATTTATAAATCTTGAGGAGATAAAAGGTTTCCTCCCATTTCTTCTCTTTCATCATCACCTACTGACCCACAGCTTTGTTTTGTTTTTCCACAAGAACCACAGATCCAGGGAAACAGCTCTTTGAATGCAGGGATTGTGTTGTTTTCATCCGTTTGCTCCCCTCTACAACCTGCCTTACCCGCAGCACCTGGAAGATAGTAAGGACTCAGTAATTGGGTGTAAAATAAGGGAATGAAATGTTAAAACGTATCAAAACAAAATCAATTGACTGGGAGTCAGGAGTTCTGTGTTTTGGTCCCAGGTCTGCCATGGTCTCAGGCAGGTCCCTTCCCCTCTGTGTGCTTCAGTTTTCTCATCTGTGAAAGAAGAGAGTTGGACTAGATGAGTTTTAAAATTCCAAGCCCTGATATTCTTTGGAGCTCTCTGAGGTGGTCCTGAACCCACAAACCCCTCATTTCTCCTTGAATATGGGATACCAGCTTCATTAACCTGGTTTGAAGAGTATGTTAATGGCCTTTCAGCGACAAACTGGAATTTATGAATGGAATGGAAGGGAGCAATAGGAACCAGAAAAAGCCATTTATATTTGCTTTTATATTAATGTTTTCCTAAGAATCCCCTTTCTTCCTTATTTCCCTGGGAAAGCCATGAGTGTATACAGAGTAGCTGGGCTGGGACAGTCCCTGCCTCTGAGCTAAGAGGCCAAGAAATGCCCCCCCACACACACACACACCAACAACCCTTGTGAGCAGCCAAGGGCCAGGGACCCCCCCCCCCCCGTTTTGGTCCCTACTAGGGACCCTGCCTGGCTGGGATCTCCCTCCTAGTAAAACTGGAGGAGAGAATAGTCAGAAAAGATCCATCCCTATGGAGATTTTTTTATATAAATATATGAAAACAAAATGAGCTTCTCTGACAATAATTTCCCTCAACTGTGGCAGGCCTGGGCAAAACACAGAAAAACCTTAGCTAATTGGCACTCAGGTAGAGCTGAGTAAGCCATGCCAGTGACCTCCCCGACTTACTTTGTGAGCGCCCAGCCAGGGTAGGGGACCAGCCCCCCCACCCCCAGTCAGCACTTTCTGGCTCCCAGCTGTTGGTGCAGCACTGGCAAGAATCAGCTCTCCAGAGTTAATGGACAGTCACTAACCCT